>NC_092579.1:9645000-9809077 GCF_037975245.1 Apostichopus japonicus
AAAAGACGTCATCACCCGGGGTTCGAACCACGGATGCAAAAGAGAGTCTCGATCATCAGCTCGTACAGTGCGCCGAGCCATCGCGCCACTGTATGGACTGAGATATTAGGCGGATTAACTAATACTTACAGCTCCCCGTGTAGGCACTTGCTGTAAAAGATCGGCAAAAGACGTCATCACTCGGGGTTCGAACCACGGATGCAAAAGAGAGTCTCGATCATCAGCTCGTACAGTGCGCCGAGCCATCGCGCCACTGTATGGACTGAGATATTAGGCGGATTAATTAATACTTACAGCTCCCCGTGTAGGCACTTGCTGTAAAAGATCGGCAAAAGACGTCATCACCCGGGGTTCGAACCACGGATGCAAAAGAGAGTCTCGATCATCAGCTCGTACAGTGCGCCGAGCCATCGCGCCACTGTATGGACTGAGATATTAGGCGGATTAACTAATACTTACAGCTCCCCGTGTAGGCACTCGGCAAAAGACGTCATCACCCGGGGTTCGAACCACGGATGCAAAAGAGAGTCTCGATCATCAGCTCGTACAGTGCGCCGAGCCATCGCGCCACTGTATGGACTGAGATATTAGGCGGATTAACTAATACTTACAGCTCCCCGTGTAGGCACTTGCTGTAAAAGATCGGCAAAAGACGTCATCACCCGGGGTTCGAACCACGGATGCAAAAGAGAGTCTCGATCATCAGCTCGTACAGTGCGCCGAGCCATCGCGCCACTGTATGGACTGAGATATTAGGCGGATTAACTAATACTTACAGCTCCCCGTGTAGGCACTCGGCAAAAGACGTCATCACCCGGGGTTCGAACCACGGATGCAAAAGAGAGTCTCGATCATCAGCTCGTACAGTGCGCCGAGCCATCGCGCCACTGTATGGACTGAGATATTAGGCGGATTAACTAATACTTACAGCTCCCCGTGTAGGCACTTGCTGTAAAAGATCGGCAAAAGACGTCATCACCCGGGGTTCGAACCACGGATGCAAAAGAGAGTCTCGATCATCAGCTCGTACAGTGCGCCGAGACATCGCGCCACTGTATGGACTGAGATATTAGGCGGATTAATTAATACTTACAGCTCCCCGTGTAGGGACTTGCTGTAAAAGATCGGCAAAAGACGTCATCACCCGGGGTTCGAACCACGGATGCAAAAGAGAGTCTCGATCATCAGCTCGTACAGTGCGCCGAGCCATCGCGCCACTGTATGGACTGAGATATTAGGCGGATTAATTAATACTTACAGCTCCCCGTGTAGGCACTTGCTGTAAAAGATCGGCAAAAGACGTCATCACCCGGGGTTCGAACCACGGATGCAAAAGAGAGTCTCGATCATCAGCTCGTACAGTGCGCCGAGCCATCGCGCCACTGTATGGACTGAGATATTAGGCGGATTAACTAATACTTACAGCTCCCCGTGTAGGCACTTGCTGTAAAAGATCGGCAAAAGACGTCATCACCCGGGGTTCGAACCACGGATGCAAAAGAGAGTCTCGATCATCAGCTCGTACAGTGCGCCGAGCCATCGCGCCACTGTATGGACTGAGATATTAGGCGGATTAATTAATACTTACAGCTCCCCGTGTAGGCACTTGCTGTAAAAGATCGGCAAAAGACGTCATCACCCGGGGTTCGAACCACGGATGCAAAAGAGAGTCTCGATCATCAGCTCGTACAGTGCGCCGAGCCATCGCGCCACTGTATGGACTGAGATATTAGGCGGATTAACTAATACTTACAGCTCCCTGTGTAGGCACTTGCTGTAAAAGATCGGCAAAAGACGTCATCACCCGGGGTTCGAACCACGGATGCAAAAGAGAGTCTCGATCATCAGCTCGTACAGTGCGCCGAGCCATCGCGCCACTGTATGGACTGAGATATTAGGCGGATTAATTAATACTTACAGCTCCCCGTGTAGGCACTTGCTGTAAAAGATCGGCAAAAGACGTCATCACCCGGGGTTCGAACCACGGATGCAAAAGAGAGTCTCGATCATCAGCTCGTACAGTGCGCCGAGCCATCGCGCCACTGTATGGACTGAGATATTAGGCGGATTAACTAATACTTACAGCTCCCCGTGTAGGCACTTGCTGTAAAAGATCGGCAAAAGACGTCATCACTCGGGGTTCGAACCACGGATGCAAAAGAGAGTCTCGATCATCAGCTCGTACAGTGCGCCGAGCCATCGCGCCACTGTATGGACTGAGATATTAGGCGGATTAATTAATACTTACAGCTCCCCGTGTAGGCACTTGCTGTAAAAGATCGGCAAAAGACGTCATCACCCGGGGTTCGAACCACGGATGCAAAAGAGAGTCTCGATCATCAGCTCGTACAGTGCGCCGAGCCATCGCGCCACTGTATGGACTGAGATATTTGGCGGATTAACTAATACTTACAGCTCCCCGTGTAGGCACTTGCTGTAAAAGATCGGCAAAAGACGTCATCACCCGGGGTTCGAACCACGGATGCAAAAGAGAGTCTCGATCATCAGCTCGTACAGTGCGCCGAGCCATCGCGCCACTGTATGGACTGAGATATTAGGTGGATTAACTAATACTTACAGCTCCCCGTGTAGGCACTCGGCAAAAGACGTCATCACCCGGGGTTCGAACCACGGATGCAAAAGAGAGTCTCGATCATCAGCTCGTACAGTGCGCCGAGCCATCGCGCCACTGTATGGACTGAGATATTAGGCGGATTAACTAATACTTACAGCTCCCCGTGTAGGCACTTGCTGTAAAAGATCGGCAAAAGACGTCATCACCCGGGGTTCGAACCACGGATGCAAAAGAGAGTCTCGATCATCAGCTCGTACAGTGCGCCGAGACATCGCGCCACTGTATGGACTGAGATATTAGGCGGATTAATTAATACTTACAGCTCCCCGTGTAGGGACTTGCTGTAAAAGATCGGCAAAAGACGTCATCACCCGGGGTTCGAACCACGGATGCAAAAGAGAGTCTCGATCATCAGCTCGTACAGTGCGCCGAGCCATCGCGCCACTGTATGGACTGAGATATTAGGCGGATTAACTAATACTTACAGCTCCCCGTGTAGGCACTTGCTGTAAAAGATCGGCAAAAGACGTCATCACCCGGGGTTCGAACCACGGATGCAAAAGAGAGTCTCGATCATCAGCTCGTACAGTGCGCCGAGACATCGCGCCACTGTATGGACTGAGATATTAGGCGGATTAATTAATACTTACAGCTCCCCGTGTAGGGACTTGCTGTAAAAGATCGGCAAAAGACGTCATCACCCGGGGTTCGAACCACGGATGCAAAAGAGAGTCTCGATCATCAGCTCGTACAGTGCGCCGAGCCATCGCGCCACTGTATGGACTGAGATATTAGGCGGATTAATTAATACTTACAGCTCCCCGTGTAGGCACTTGCTGTAAAAGATCGGCAAAAGACGTCATCACCCGGGGTTCGAACCACGGATGCAAAAGAGAGTCTCGATCATCAGCTCGTACAGTGCGCCGAGCCATCGCGCCACTGTATGGACTGAGATATTAGGCGGATTAACTAATACTTACAGCTCCCCGTGTAGGCACTTGCTGTAAAAGATCGGCAAAAGACGTCATCACCCGGGGTTCGAACCACGGATGCAAAAGAGAGTCTCGATCATCAGCTCGTACAGTGCGCCGAGCCATCGCGCCACTGTATGGACTGAGATATTAGGCGGATTAATTAATACTTACAGCTCCCCGTGTAGGCACTTGCTGTAAAAGATCGGCAAAAGACGTCATCACCCGGGGTTCGAACCACGGATGCAAAAGAGAGTCTCGATCATCAGCTCGTACAGTGCGCCGAGCCATCGCGCCACTGTATGGACTGAGATATTAGGCGGATTAACTAATACTTACAGCTCCCCGTGTAGGCACTTGCTGTAAAAGATCGGCAAAAGACGTCATCACCCGGGGTTCGAACCACGGATGCAAAAGAGAGTCTCGATCATCAGCTCGTACAGTGCGCCGAGCCATCGCGCCACTGTATGGACTGAGATATTAGGCGGATTAATTTATACTTACAGCTCCCCGTGTAGGCACTTGCTGTAAAAGATCGGCAAAAGACGTCATCACCCGGGGTTCGAACCACGGATGCAAAAGAGAGTCTCGATCATCAGCTCGTACAGTGCGCCGAGCCATCGCGCCACTGTATGGACTGAGATATTAGGTGGATTAACTAATACTTACAGCTCCCCGTGTAGGCACTCGGCAAAAGACGTCATCACCCGGGGTTCGAACCACGGATGCAAAAGAGAGTCTCGATCATCAGCTCGTACAGTGCGCCGAGCCATCGCGCCACTGTATGGACTGAGATATTAGGCGGATTAACTAATACTTACAGCTCCCCGTGTAGGCACTTGCTGTAAAAGATCGGCAAAAGACGTCATCACCTGGGGTTCGAACCACGGATGCAAAAGAGAGTCTCGATCATCAGCTCGTACAGTGCGCCGAGCCATCGCGCCACTGTATGGACTGAGATATTAGGCGGATTAATTAATACTTACAGCTCCCCGTGTAGGCACTTGCTGTAAAAGATCGGCAAAAGACGTCATCACCCGGGGTTCGAACCACGGATGCAAAAGAGAGTCTCGATCATCAGCTCGTACAGTGCGCCGAGCCATCGCGCCACTGTATGGACTGAGATATTAGGCGGATTAACTAATACTTACAGCTCCCCGTGTAGGCACTTGCTGTAAAAGATCGGCAAAAGACGTCATCACCCGGGGTTCGAACCACGGATGCAAAAGAGAGTCTCGATCATCAGCTCGTACAGTGCGCCGAGCCATCGCGCCACTGTATGGACTGAGATATTAGGCGGATTAACTAATACTTACAGCTCCCCGTGTAGGCACTTGCTGTAAAAGATCGGCAAAAGACGTCATCACCCGGGGTTCGAACCACGGATGCAAAAGAGAGTCTCGATCATCAGCTCGTACAGTGCGCCGAGCCATCGCGCCACTGTATGGACTGAGATATTAGGTGGATTAACTAATACTTACAGCTCCCCGTGTAGGCACTCGGCAAAAGACGTCATCACCCGGGGTTCGAACCACGGATGCAAAAGAGAGTCTCGATCATCAGCTCGTAGAGTGCGCCGAGCCATCGCGCCACTGTATGGACTGAGATATTAGGCGGATTAACTAATACTTACAGCTCCCCGTGTAGGCACTTGCTGTAAAAGATCGGCAAAAGACGTCATCACCCGGGGTTCGAACCACGGATGCAAAAGAGAGTCTCGATCATCAGCTCGTACAGTGCGCCGAGCCATCGCGCCACTGTATGGACTGAGATATTAGGTGGATTAACTAATACTTACAGCTCCCCGTGTAGGCACTCGGCAAAAGACGTCATCACCCGGGGTTCGAACCACGGATGCAAAAGAGAGTCTCGATCATCAGCTCGTAGAGTGCGCCGAGCCATCGCGCCACTGTATGGACTGAGATATTAGGCGGATTAACTAATACTTACAGCTCCCCGTGTAGGCACTTGCTGTAAAAGATCGGCAAAAGACGTCATCACCCGGGGTTCGAACCACGGATGCAAAAGAGAGTCTCGATCATCAGCTCGTACAGTGCGCCGAGCCATCGCGCCACTGTATGGACTGAGATATTAAGCGGATTAATTAATACTTGGAGCTCCCCGTGTAGGCACTTGCTGTAAAAGATCGGCAAAAGACGTCATCACCCGGGGTTCGAACCACGGATGCAAAAGAGAGTCTCGATCATCAGCTCGTACAGTGCGCCGAGCCATCGCGCCACTGTATGGACTGAGATATTAGGCGGATTAACTAATACTTACAGCTCCCCGTGTAGGCACTTGCTGTAAAAGATCGGCAAAAGACGTCATCACCCGGGGTTCGAACCACGGATGCAAAAAAGAGTCTCGATCATCAGCTCGTACAGTGCGCCGAGCCATCGCGCCACTGTATGGACTGAGATATTAGGCGGATTAATTTATACTTACAGCTCCCCGTGTAGGCACTTGCTGTAAAAGATCGGCAAAAGACGTCATCACCCGGGGTTCGAACCACGGATGCAAAAGAGAGTCTCGATCATCAGCTCGTACAGTGCGCCGAGCCATCGCGCCACTGTATGGACTGAGATATTAGGTGGATTAACTAATACTTACAGCTCCCCGTGTAGGCACTCGGCAAAAGACGTCATCACCCGGGGTTCGAACCACGGATGCAAAAGAGAGTCTCGATCATCAGCTCGTACAGTGCGCCGAGCCATCGCGCCACTGTATGGACTGAGATATTAGGCGGATTAACTAATACTTACAGCTCCCCGTGTAGGCACTTGCTGTAAAAGATCGGCAAAAGACGTCATCACCTGGGGTTCGAACCACGGATGCAAAAGAGAGTCTCGATCATCAGCTCGTACAGTGCGCCGAGCCATCGCGCCACTGTATGGACTGAGATATTAGGCGGATTAATTAATACTTACAGCTCCCCGTGTAGGCACTTGCTGTAAAAGATCGGCAAAAGACGTCATCACCCGGGGTTCGAACCACGGATGCAAAAGAGAGTCTCGATCATCAGCTCGTACAGTGCGCCGAGCCATCGCGCCACTGTATGGACTGAGATATTAGGTGGATTAACTAATACTTACAGCTCCCCGTGTAGGCACTCGGCAAAAGACGTCATCACCCGGGGTTCGAACCACGGATGCAAAAGAGAGTCTCGATCATCAGCTCGTACAGTGCGCCGAGCCATCGCGCCACTGTATGGACTGAGATATTAGGCGGATTAACTAATACTTACAGCTCCCCGTGTAGGCACTTGCTGTAAAAGATCGGCAAAAGACGTCATCACCCGGGGTTCGAACCACGGATGCAAAAGAGAATCTCGATCATCAGCTCGTACAGTGCGCCGAGCCATCGCGCCACTGTATGGACTGAGATATTAGGCGGATTAACTAATACTTACAGCTCCCAGTGTAGGCACTTGCTGTAAAAGATCGGCAAAAGACGTCATCACCCGGGGTTCGAACCACGGATGCAAAAGAGAGTCTCGATCATCAGCTCGTACAGTGCGCCGAGCCATCGCGCCACTGTATGGACTGAGATATTAGGCGGATTAACTAATACTTACAGCTCCCCGTGTAGGCACTTGCTGTAAAAGATCGGCAAAAGACGTCATCACCCGGGGTTCGAACCACGGATGCAAAAGAGAGTCTCGATCATCAGCTCGTACAGTGCGCCGAGCCATCGCGCCACTGTATGGACTGAGATATTAGGTGGATTAACTAATACTTACAGCTCCCCGTGTAGGCACTCGGCAAAAGACGTCATCACCCGGGGTTCGAACCACGGATGCAAAAGAGAGTCTCGATCATCAGCTCGTAGAGTGCGCCGAGCCATCGCGCCACTGTATGGACTGAGATATTAGGCGGATTAACTAATACTTACAGCTCCCCGTGTAGGCACTTGCTGTAAAAGATCGGCAAAAGACGTCATCACCCGGGGTTCGAACCACGGATGCAAAAGAGAGTCTCGATCATCAGCTCGTACAGTGCGCCGAGCCATCGCGCCACTGTATGGACTGAGATATTAGGTGGATTAACTAATACTTACAGCTCCCCGTGTAGGCACTCGGCAAAAGACGTCATCACCCGGGGTTCGAACCACGGATGCAAAAGAGAGTCTCGATCATCAGCTCGTACAGTGCGCCGAGCCATCGCGCCACTGTATGGACTGAGATATTAGGCGGATTAACTAATACTAACAGCTCCCCGTGTATGCACTTGCTGTAAAAGATCGGCAAAAGACGTCATCACCCGGGGTTCGAACCACGGATGCAAAAGAGAGTCTCGATCATCAGCTCGTACAGTGCGCCGAGCCATCGCGCCACTGTATGGACTGAGATATTAGGCGGATTAACTAATACTTACAGCTCCCCGTGTAGGCACTTGCTGTAAAAGATCGGCAAAAGACGTCATCACCCGGGGTTCGAACCACGGATGCAAAAGAGAGTCTCGATCATCAGCTCGTACAGTGCGCCGAGCCATCGCGCCACTGTATGGACTGAGATATTAGGCGGATTAATTAATACTTACAGCTCCCCGTGTAGGCACTTGCTGTAAAAGATCGGCAAAAGACGTCATCACCCGGGGTTCGAACCACGGATGCAAAAGAGAGTCTCGATCATCAGCTCGTACAGTGCGCCGAGCCATCGCGCCACTGTATGGACTGAGGTATTCGGCGGATTAATTAATACTTACAGCTCCCCGTGTAGGCACTTGCTGTAAAAGATCGGCAAAAGACGTCATCACCCGGGGTTCGAACCACGGATGCAAAAGAGAGTCTCGATCATCAGCTCGTACAGTGCGCCGAGCCATCGCGCCACTGTATGGACTGAGGTATTAGGCGGATTAACTAATACTTACAGCTCCCCGTGTAGGCACTCGGCAAAAGACGTCATCACCCGGGGTTCGAACCACGGATGCAAAAGAGAGTCTCGATCATCAGCTCGTAGAGTGCGCCGAGCCATCGCGCCACTGTATGGACTGAGATATTAGGCGGATTAACTAATACTTACAGCTCCCCGTGTAGGCACTTGCTGTAAAAGATCGGCAAAAGACGTCATCACCCGGGGTTCGAACCACGGATGCAAAAGAGAGTCTCGATCATCAGCTCGTACAGTGCGCCGAGCCATCGCGCCACTGTATGGACTGAGATATTAGGTGGATTAACTAATACTTACAGCTCCCCGTGTAGGCACTCGGCAAAAGACGTCATCACCCGGGGTTCGAACCACGGATGCAAAAGAGAGTCTCGATCATCAGCTCGTAGAGTGCGCCGAGCCATCCCGCCACTGTATGGACTGAGATATTAGGCGGATTAACTAATACTTACAGCTCCCCGTGTAGGCACTTGCTGTAAAAGATCGGCAAAAGACGTCATCACCCGGGGTTCGAACCACGGATGCAAAAGAGAGTCTCGATCATCAGCTCGTACAGTGCGCCGAGCCATCGCGCCACTGTATGGACTGAGATATTAGGCGGATTAACTAATACTTACAGCTCCCCGTGTAGGCACTTGCTGTAAAAGATCGGCAAAAGACGTCATCACCTGGGGTTCGAACCACGGATGCAAAAGAGAGTCTCGATCATCAGCTCGTACAGTGCGCCGAGCCATCGCGCCACTGTATGGACTGAGATATTAGGCGGATTAATTAATACTTACAGCTCCCCGTGTAGGCACTTGCTGTAAAAGATCGGCAAAAGACGTCATCACCCGGGGTTCGAACCACGGATGCAAAAGAGAGTCTCGATCATCAGCTCGTACAGTGCGCCGAGCCATCGCGCCACTGTATGGACTGAGATATTAGGTGGATTAACTAATACTTACAGCTCCCCGTGTAGGCACTCGGCAAAAGACGTCATCACCCGGGGTTCGAACCACGGATGCAAAAGAGAGTCTCGATCATCAGCTCGTACAGTGCGCCGAGCCATCGCGCCACTGTATGGACTGAGATATTAGGCGGATTAACTAATACTTACAGCTCCCCGTGTAGGCACTTGCTGTAAAAGATCGGCAAAAGACGTCATCACCCGGGGTTCGAACCACGGATGCAAAAGAGAGTCTCGATCATCAGCTCGTACAGTGCGCCGAGCCATCGCGCCACTGTATGGACTGAGATATTAGGCGGATTAACTAATACTTACAGCTCCCAGTGTAGGCACTTGCTGTAAAAGATCGGCAAAAGACGTCATCACCCGGGGTTCGAACCACGGATGCAAAAGAGAGTCTCGATCATCAGCTCGTACAGTGCGCCGAGCCATCGCGCCACTGTATGGACTGAGATATTAGGCGGATTAACTAATACTTACAGCTCCCCGTGTAGGCACTTGCTGTAAAAGATCGGCAAAAGACGTCATCACCCGGGGTTCGAACCACGGATGCAAAAGAGAGTCTCGATCATCAGCTCGTACAGTGCGCCGAGCCATCGCGCCACTGTATGGACTGAGATATTAGGTGGATTAACTAATACTTACAGCTCCCCGTGTAGGCACTCGGCAAAAGACGTCATCACCCGGGGTTCGAACCACGGATGCAAAAGAGAGTCTCGATCATCAGCTCGTAGAGTGCGCCGAGCCATCGCGCCACTGTATGGACTGAGATATTAGGCGGATTAACTAATACTTACAGCTCCCCGTGTAGGCACTTGCTGTAAAAGATCGGCAAAAGACGTCATCACCCGGGGTTCGAACCACGGATGCAAAAGAGAGTCTCGATCATCAGCTCGTACAGTGCGCCGAGCCATCGCGCCACTGTATGGACTGAGATATTAGGTGGATTAACTAATACTTACAGCTCCCCGTGTATGCACTTGCTGTAAAAGATCGGCAAAAGACGTCATCACCCGGGGTTCGAACCACGGATGCAAAAGAGAGTCTCGATCATCAGCTCGTACAGTGCGCCGAGCCATCGCGCCACTGTATGGACTAAGATATTAGGCGGATTAACTAATACTTACAGCTCCCCGTGTAGGCACTTGCTGTAAAAGATCGGCAAAAGACGTCATCACCCGGGGTTCGAACCACGGATGCAAAAGAGAGTCTCGATCATCAGCTCGTACAGTGCGCCGAGCCATCGCGCCACTGTATGGACTGAGATATTAGGCGGATTAATTAATACTTACAGCTCCCCGTGTAGGCACTTGCTGTAAAAGATCGGCAAAAGACGTCATCACCCGGGGTTCGAACCACGGATGCAAAAGAGAGTCTCGATCATCAGCTCGTACAGTGCGCCGAGCCATCGCGCCACTGTATGGACTGAGGTATTAGGCGGATTAATTAATACTTACAGCTCCCCGTGTAGGCACTTGCTGTAAAAGATCGGCAAAAGACGTCATCACCCGGGGTTCGAACCACGGATGCAAAAGAGAGTCTCGATCATCAGCTCGTACAGTGCGCCGAGCCATCGCGCCACTGTATGGACTGAGGTATTAGGCGGATTAACTAATACTTACAGCTCCCCGTGTAGGCACTCGGCAAAAGACGTCATCACCCGGGGTTCGAACCACGGATGCAAAAGAGAGTCTCGATCATCAGCTCGTAGAGTGCGCCGAGCCATCGCGCCACTGTATGGACTGAGATATTAGGCGGATTAACTAATACTTACAGCTCCCCGTGTAGGCACTTGCTGTAAAAGATCGGCAAAAGACGTCATCACCCGGGGTTCGAACCACGGATGCAAAAGAGAGTCTCGATCATCAGCTCGTACAGTGCGCCGAGCCATCGCGCCACTGTATGGACTGAGATATTAGGTGGATTAACTAATACTTACAGCTCCCCGTGTAGGCACTCGGCAAAAGACGTCATCACCCGGGGTTCGAACCACGGATGCAAAAGAGAGTCTCGATCATCAGCTCGTAGAGTGCGCCGAGCCATCCCGCCACTGTATGGACTGAGATATTAGGCGGATTAACTAATACTTACAGCTCCCCGTGTAGGCACTTGCTGTAAAAGATCGGCAAAAGACGTCATCACCCGGGGTTCGAACCACGGATGCAAAAGAGAGTCTCGATCATCAGCTCGTACAGTGCGCCGAGCCATCGCGCCACTGTATGGACTGAGATATTAAGCGGATTAATTAATACTTGGAGCTCCCCGTGTAGGCACTTGCTGTAAAAGATCGGCAAAAGACGTCATCACCCGGGGTTCGAACCACGGATGCAAAAGAGAGTCTCGATCATCAGCTCGTACAGTGCGCCGAGCCATCGCGCCACTGTATGGACTGAGATATTAGGCGGATTAACTAATACTTACAGCTCCCCGTGTAGGCACTTGCTGTAAAAGATCGGCAAAAGACGTCATCACCCGGGGTTCGAACCACGGATGCAAAAGAGAGTCTCGATCATCAGCTCGTACAGTGCGCCGAGCCATCGCGCCACTGTATGGACTGAGATATTAGGTGGATTAACTAATACTTACAGCTCCCCGTGTAGGCACTCGGCAAAAGACGTCATCACCCGGGGTTCGAACCACGGATGCAAAAGAGAGTCTCGATCATCAGCTCGTACAGTGCGCCGAGCCATCGCGCCACTGTATGGACTGAGATATTAGGCGGATTAACTAATACTTACAGCTCCCCGTGTAGGCACTTGCTGTAAAAGATCGGCAAAAGACGTCATCACCTGGGGTTCGAACCACGGATGCAAAAGAGAGTCTCGATCATCAGCTCGTACAGTGCGCCGAGCCATCGCGCCACTGTATGGACTGAGATATTAGGCGGATTAATTAATACTTACAGCTCCCCGTGTAGGCACTTGCTGTAAAAGATCGGCAAAAGACGTCATCACCCGGGGTTCGAACCACGGATGCAAAAGAGAGTCTCGATCATCAGCTCGTACAGTGCGCCGAGCCATCGCGCCACTGTATGGACTGAGATATTAGGTGGATTAACTAATACTTACAGCTCCCCGTGTAGGCACTCGGCAAAAGACGTCATCACCCGGGGTTCGAACCACGGATGCAAAAGAGAGTCTCGATCATCAGCTCGTACAGTGCGCCGAGCCATCGCGCCACTGTATGGACTGAGATATTAGGCGGATTAACTAATACTTACAGCTCCCCGTGTAGGCACTTGCTGTAAAAGATCGGCAAAAGACGTCATCACCCGGGGTTCGAACCACGGATGCAAAAGAGAGTCTCGATCATCAGCTCGTACAGTGCGCCGAGCCATCGCGCCACTGTATGGACTGAGATATTAGGCGGATTAACTAATACTTACAGCTCCCCGTGTAGGCACTTGCTGTAAAAGATCGGCAAAAGACGTCATCACCCGGGGTTCGAACCACGGATGCAAAAGAGAGTCTCGATCATCAGCTCGTACAGTGCGCCGAGCCATCGCGCCACTGTATGGACTGAGATATTAGGCGGATTAACTAATACTTACAGCTCCCCGTGTAGGCACTTGCTGTAAAAGATCGGCAAAAGACGTCATCACCCGGGGTTCGAACCACGGATGCAAAAGAGAGTCTCGATCATCAGCTCGTACAGTGCGCCGAGCCATCGCGCCACTGTATGGACTGAGATATTAGGTGGATTAACTAATACTTACAGCTCCCCGTGTAGGCACTCGGCAAAAGACGTCATCACCCGGGGTTCGAACCACGGATGCAAAAGAGAGTCTCGATCATCAGCTCGTAGAGTGCGCCGAGCCATCGCGCCACTGTATGGACTGAGATATTAGGCGGATTAACTAATACTTACAGCTCCCCGTGTAGGCACTTGCTGTAAAAGATCGGCAAAAGATGTCATCACCTGGGGTTCGAACCACGGATGCAAAAGAGAGTCTCGATCATCAGCTCGTACAGTGCGCCGAGCCATCGCGCCACTGTATGGACTGAGATATTAAGCGGATTAATTAATACTTGGAGCTCCCCGTGTAGGCACTTGCTGTAAAAGATCGGCAAAAGACGTCATCACCCGGGGTTCGAACCACGGATGCAAAAGAGAGTCTCGATCATCAGCTCGTACAGTGCGCCGAGCCATCGCGCCACTGTATGGACTGAGATATTAGGCGGATTAACTAATACTTACAGCTCCCCGTGTAGGCACTTGCTGTAAAAGATCGGCAAAAGACGTCATCACCCGGGGTTCGAACCACGGATGCAAAAGAGAGTCTCGATCATCAGCTCGTACAGTGCGCCGAGCCATCGCGCCACTGTATGGACTGAGATATTAGGCGGATTAATTTATACTTACAGCTCCCCGTGTAGGCACTTGCTGTAAAAGATCGGCAAAAGACGTCATCACCCGGGGTTCGAACCACGGATGCAAAAGAGAGTCTCGATCATCAGCTCGTACAGTGCGCCGAGCCATCGCGCCACTGTATGGACTGAGATATTAGGTGGATTAACTAATACTTACAGCTCCCCGTGTAGGCACTCGGCAAAAGACGTCATCACCCGGGGTTCGAACCACGGATGCAAAAGAGAGTCTCGATCATCAGCTCGTACAGTGCGCCGAGCCATCGCGCCACTGTATGGACTGAGATATTAGGCGGATTAACTAATACTTACAGCTCCCCGTGTAGGCACTTGCTGTAAAAGATCGGCAAAAGACGTCATCACCCGTGGTTCGAACCACGGATGCAAAAGAGAGTCTCGATCATCAGCTCGTACAGTGCGCCGAGCCATCGCGCCACTGTATGGACTGAGATATTAGGCGGATTAACTAATACTTACAGCTCCCCGTGTAGGCACTTGCTGTAAAAGATCGGCAAAAGACGTCATCACTCGGGGTTCGAACCACGGATGCAAAAGAGAGTCTCGATCATCAGCTCGTACAGTGCGCCGAGCCATCGCGCCACTGTATGGACTGAGATATTAGGCGGATTAACTAATACTTACAGCTCCCCGTGTAGGCACTTGCTGTAAAAGATCGGCAAAAGACGTCATCACCCGGGGTTCGAACCACGGATGCAAAAGAGAGTCTCGATCATCAGCTCGTACAGTGCGCCGAGCCATCGCGCCACTGTATGGACTGAGATATTAGGCGGATTAATTAATACTTACAGCTCCCCGTGTAGGCACTTGCTGTAAAAGATCGGCAAAAGACGTCATCACCCGGGGTTCGAACCACGGATGCAAAAGAGAGTCTCGATCATCAGCTCGTACAGTGCGCCGAGCCATCGCGCCACTGTATGGACTGAGATATTAAGCGGATTAATTAATACTTGGAGCTCCCCGTGTAGGCACTTGCTGTAAAAGATCGGCAAAAGACGTCATCACCCGGGGTTCGAACCACGGATGCAAAAGAGAGTCTCGATCATCAGCTCGTACAGTGCGCCGAGCCATCGCGCCACTGTATGGACTGAGATATTAGGCGGATTAACTAATACTTACAGCTCCCCGTGTAGGCACTTGCTGTAAAAGATCGGCAAAAGACGTCATCACCCGGGGTTCGAACCACGGATGCAAAAGAGAGTCTCGATCATCAGCTCGTACAGTGCGCCGAGCCATCGCGCCACTGTATGGACTGAGATATTAGGCGGATTAATTTATACTTACAGCTCCCCGTGTAGGCACTTGCTGTAAAAGATCGGCAAAAGACGTCATCACCCGGGGTTCGAACCACGGATGCAAAAGAGAGTCTCGATCATCAGCTCGTACAGTGCGCCGAGCCATCGCGCCACTGTATGGACTGAGATATTAGGTGGATTAACTAATACTTACAGCTCCCCGTGTAGGCACTCGGCAAACGACGTCATCACCCGGGGTTCGAACCACGGATGCAAAAGAGAGTCTCGATCATCAGCTCGTACAGTGCGCCGAGCCATCGCGCCACTGTATGGACTGAGATATTAGGCGGATTAACTAATACTTACAGCTCCCCGTGTAGGCACTTGCTGTAAAAGATCGGCAAAAGACGTCATCACCCGGGGTTCGAACCACGGATGCAAAAGAGAGTCTCGATCATCAGCTCGTACAGTGCGCCGAGCCATCGCGCCACTGTATGGACTGAGATATTAGTCGGATTAATTAATACTTACAGCTCCCCGTGTAGGCACTTGCTGTAAAAGATCGGCAAAAGACGTCATCACCCGGGGTTCGAACCACGGATGCAAAAGAGAGTCTCGATCATCAGCTCGTACAGTGCGCCGAGCCATCGCGCCACTGTATGGACTGAGATATTAGGTGGATTAACTAATACTTACAGCTCCCCGTGTAGGCACTCGGCAAAAGACGTCATCACCCGGGGTTCGAACCACGGATGCAAAAGAGAGTCTCGATCATCAGCTCGTACAGTGCGCCGAGCCATCGCGCCACTGTATGGACTGAGATATTAGGCGGATTAACTAATACTTACAGCTCCCCGTGTAGGCACTTGCTGTAAAAGATCGGCAAAAGACGTCATCACCCGGGGTTCGAACCACGGATGCAAAAGAGAGTCTCGATCATCAGCTCGTACAGTGCGCCGAGCCATCGCGCCACTGTATGGACTGAGATATTAGGCGGATTAATTAATACTTACAGCTCCCCGTGTAGGCACTTGCTGTAAAAGATCGGCAAAAGACGTCATCACCCGGGGTTCGAACCACGGATGCAAAAGAGAGTCTCGATCATCAGCTCGTACAGTGCGCCGAGCCATCGCGCCACTGTATGGACTGAGATATTAGGCGGATTAACTAATACTTACAGCTCCCCGTGTAGGCACTTGCTGTAAAAGATCGGCAAAAGACGTCATCACCCGGGGTTCGAACCACGGATGCAAAAGAGAGTCTCGATCATCAGCTCGTACAGTGCGCCGAGCCATCGCGCCACTGTATGGACTGAGATAATAGGCGGATTAATTAATACTTACAGCTCCCCGTGTAGGCACTTGCTGTAAAAGATCGGCAAAAGACGTCATCACCCGGGGTTCGAACCACGGAATCAAAAGAGAGTCTCGATCATCAGCTCGTACAGTGCGCCGAGCCATCGCGCCACTGTATGGACTGAGATATTAGGCGGATTAACTAATACTTACAGCTCCCCGTGTAGGCACTTGCTGTAAAAGATCGGCAAAAGACGTCATCACTCGGGGTTCGAACCACGGATGCAAAAGAGAGTCTCGATCATCAGCTCGTACAGTGCGCCGGGCCATCGCGCCACTGTATGGACTGAGATATTAGGCGGATTAATTAATACTTACAGCTCCCCGTGTAGGCACTCGGCAAAAGACGTCATCACCCGGGGTTCGAACCACGGATGCAAAAGAGAGTCTCGATCATCAGCTCGTACAGTGCGCCGAGCCATCGCGCCACTGTATGGACTGAGATATTAGGCGGATTAACTAATACTTACAGCTCCCCGTGTAGGCACTTGCTGTAAAAGATCGGCAAAAGACGTCATCACCCGGGGTTCGAACCACGGATGCAAAAGAGAGTCTCGATCATCAGCTCGTACAGTGCGCCGAGCCATCGCGCCACTGTATGGACTGCGATATTAGGTGGATTAACTAATACTTACAGCTCCCCGTGTAGGCACTTGCTGTAAAAGATCGGCAAAAGACGTCATCACCCGGGGTTCGAACCACGGATGCAAAAGAGAGTCTCGATCATCAGCTCGTACAGTGCGCCGAGCCATCGCGCCACTGTATGGACTGAGATATTAGGCGGATTAATTAATACTTACAGCTCCCCGTGTAGGCACTTGCTGTAAAAGATCGGCAAAAGACGTCATCACCCGGGGTTCGAACCACGGATGCAAAAGAGAGTCTCGATCATCAGCTCGTACAGTGCGCCGAGCCATCGCGCCACTGTATGGACTGAGATATTAGGCGGATTAACTAAAACTTACAGCTCCCCGTGTAGGCACTTGCTGTAAAAGATCGGCAAAAGACGTCATCACCCGGGGTTCGAACCACGGATGCAAAAGAGAGTCTCGATCATCAGCTCGTACAGTGCGCCGAGCCATCGCGCCACTGTATGGACTGAGATATTAGGCGGATTAACTAATACTTACAGCTCCCCGTGTAGGCACTTGCTGTAAAAGATCGGCAAAAGACGTCATCACCCGGGGTTCGAACCACGGATGCAAAAGAGAGTCTCGATCATCAGCTCGTACAGTGCGCCGAGCCATCGCGCCACTGTATGGACTGAGATATTAGGTGGATTAACTAATACTTACAGCTCCCCGTGTAGGCACTCGGCAAAAGACGTCATCACCCGGGGTTCGAACCACGGATGCAAAAGAGAGTCTCGATCATCAGCTCGTACAGTGCGCCGAGCCATCGCGCCACTGTATGGACTGAGATATTAGGCGGATTAACTAATACTTACAGCTCCCCGTGTAGGCACTTGCTGTAAAAGATCGGCAAAAGACGTCATCACCCGGGGTTCGAACCACGGATGCAAAAGAGAGTCTCGATCATCAGCTCGTACAGTGCGCCGAGCCATCGCGCCACTGTATCTACTGAGATATTAGGCGGATTAACTAATACTTACAGCTCCCCGTGTAGGCACTTGCTGTAAAAGATCGGCAAAAGACGTCATCACCCGGGGTTCGAACCACGGATGCAAAAGAGAGTCTCGATCATCAGCTCGTACAGTGCGCCGAGCCATCGCGCCACTGTATGGACTGAGATATTAGGTGGATTATCTAATACTTACAGCTCCCCGTGTAGGCACTCGGCAAAAGACGTCATCACCCGGGGTTCGAACCACGGATGCAAAAGAGAGTCTCGATCATCAGCTCGTACAGTGCGCCGAGCCATCGCGCCACTGTATGGACTGAGATATTAGGCGGATTAACTAATACTTACAGCTCCCCGTGTAGGCACTTGCTGTAAAAGATCGGCAAAAGACGTCATCACCCGGGGTTCGAACCACGGATGCAAAAGAGAGTCTCGATCATCAGCTCGTACAGTGCGCCGAGCCATCGCGCCACTGTATGGACTGAGATATTAGGCGGATTAACTAATACTTACAGCTCCCCGTGTAGGCACTTGCTGTAAAAGATCGGCAAAAGACGTCATCACCCGGGGTTCGAACCACGGATGCAAAAGAGAGTCTCGATCATCAGCTCGTACAGTGCGCCGAGCCATCGCGCCACTGTATGGACTGAGATATTAGGCGGATTAATTAATACTTACAGCTCCCCGTGTAGGCACTTGCTGTAAAAGATCGGCAAAAGACGTCATCACCCGGGGTTCGAACCACGGATGCAAAAGAGAGTCTCGATCATCAGCTCGTACAGTGCGCCGAGCCATCGCGCCACTGTATGGACTGAGATATTAGGCGGATTAACTAATACTTACAGCTCCCCGTGTAGACACTTGCTGTAAAAGATCGGCAAAAGACGTCATCACCCGGGGTTCGAACCACGGATGCAAAAGAGAGTCTCGATCATCAGCTCGTACAGTGCGCCGAGCCATCGCGCCACTGCATGGACTGAGATATTAGGCGGATTAACTAATACTTACAGCTCCCCGTGTAGGCACTTGCTGTAAAAGGTCGGCAAAAGACGTCATCACCCGGGGTTCGAACCACGGATGCAAAAGAGAGTCTCGATCATCAGCTCGTACAGTGCGCCGAGCCATCGCGCCACTGTATGGACTGAGATATTAGGCGGATTAACTAATACTTACAGCTCCCCGTGTAGGCACTTGCTGTAAAAGATCGGCAAAAGACGTCATCACCCGGGCTTCGAACCACGGATGCAAAAGAGAGTCTCGATCATCAGCTCGTACAGTGCGCCGAGCCATCGCGCCACTGCATGGACTGAGATATTAGGCGGATTAACTAATACTTACAGCTCCCCGTGTAGGCACCTCCTGTAAAAGATCGGCAAAAGACGTCATCACCCGGGGTTCGAACCACGGATGCAAAAGAGAGTCTCGATCATCAGCTCGTACGGTGCGCCGAGCCATCGCGCCACTGTATGGACTGAGATATTAGGTGGATTAACTAATACTTACAGCTCCCCGTGTAGGCACTCGGCAAAAGACGTCATCACCCGGGGTTCGAACCACGGATGAAAAAGAGAGTCTCGATCATCAGCTCGTACGGTGCGCCGAGCCATCGCGCCACTGCATGGACTGAGATATTAGGCGGATTAACTAATACTTACAGCTCCCCGTGTAGGCACTTGCTGTAAAAGATCGGCAAATGACGTCATCACCCGGGGTTCGAACCACGGATGCAAAAGAGAGTCTCGATCATCAGCTCGTACAGTGCGCCGAGCTATCGCGCCACTGCATGGACTGAGATATTAGGCGGATTAACTAATACTTACAGCTCCCCGTGTAGGCACTTGCTGTAAAAGATCGGCAAAAGACGTCATCACCCTGGGTTCGAACCACGGATGCAAAAGAGAGTCTCGATCATCAGCTCGTACAGTGCGCCGAGCCATCGCGCCACTGTATGGACTGAGATATTAGGCGGATTAACTAATACTTACAGCTCCCCGTGTAGGCACTTGCTGTAAAAGATCGGCAAAAGACGTCATCACCCGGGGTTCGAACCACGGATGCAAAAGAGAGTCTCGATCATCAGCTCGTACAGTGCGCCGAGCCATCGCGCCACTGTATGGACTGAGATATTAGGCGGATTAACTAATACTTACAGCTCCCCGTGTAGGCACTTGCTGTAAAAGATCGGCAAAAGACGTCATCACCCGGGGTTCGAACCACGGATGCAAAAGAGAGTCTCGATCATCAGCTCGTACAGTGCGCCGAGCCATCGCGCCACTGTATGGACTGAGATATTAGGCGGATTAACTAATACTTACAGCTCCCCGTGTAGGCACTTGCTGTAAAAGATCGGCAAAAGACGTCATCACCCGGGGTTCGAACCACGGATGCAAAAGAGAGTCTCGATCATCAGCTCGTACAGTGCGCCGAGCCATCGCGCCACTGTATGGACTGAGATATTAAGCGGATTAATTAATACTTGGAGCTCCCCGTGTAGGCACTTGCTGTAAAAGATCGGCAAAAGACGTCATCACCCGGGGTTCGAACCACGGATGCAAAAGAGAGTCTCGATCATCAGCTCGTACAGTGCGCCGAGCCATCGCGCCACTGTATGGACTGAGATATTAGGCGGATTAACTAATACTTACAGCTCCCCGTGTAGGCACTTGCTGTAAAAGATCGGCAAAAGACGTCATCACCCGGGGTTCGAACCACGGATGCAAAAGAGAGTCTCGATCATCAGCTCGTACAGTGCGCCGAGCCATCGCGCCACTGTATGGACTGAGATATTAGGCGGATTAATTTATACTTACAGCTCCCCGTGTAGGCACTTGCTGTAAAAGATCGGCAAAAGACGTCATCACCCGGGGTTCGAACCACGGATGCAAAAGAGAGTCTCGATCATCAGCTCGTACAGTGCGCCGAGCCATCGCGCCACTGTATGGACTGAGATATTAGGTGGATTAACTAATACTTACAGCTCCCCGTGTAGGCACTCGGCAAAAGACGTCATCACCCGGGGTTCGAACCACGGATGCAAAAGAGAGTCTCGATCATCAGCTCGTACAGTGCGCCGAGCCATCGCGCCACTGTATGGACTGAGATATTAGGCGGATTAACTAATACTTACAGCTCCCCGTGTAGGCACTTGCTGTAAAAGATCGGCAAAAGACGTCATCACCCGGGGTTCGAACCACGGATGCAAAAGAGAGTCTCGATCATCAGCTCGTACAGTGCGCCGAGCCATCGCGCCACTGTATGGACTGAGATATTAGTCGGATTAATTAATACTTACAGCTCCCCGTGTAGGCACTTGCTGTAAAAGATCGGCAAAAGACGTCATCACCCGGGGTTCGAACCACGGATGCAAAAGAGAGTCTCGATCATCAGCTCGTACAGTGCGCCGAGCCATCGCGCCACTGTATGGACTGAGATATTAGGTGGATTAACTAATACTTACAGCTCCCCGTGTAGGCACTCGGCAAAAGACGTCATCACCCGGGGTTCGAACCACGGATGCAAAAGAGAGTCTCGATCATCAGCTCGTACAGTGCGCCGAGCCATCGCGCCACTGTATGGACTGAGATATTAGGCGGATTAACTAATACTTACAGCTCCCCGTGTAGGCACTTGCTGTAAAAGATCGGCAAAAGACGTCATCACCCGGGGTTCGAACCACGGATGCAAAAGAGAGTCTCGATCATCAGCTCGTACAGTGCGCCGAGCCATCGCGCCACTGTATGGACTGAGATATTAGGCGGATTAATTAATACTTACAGCTCCCCGTGTAGGCACTTGCTGTAAAAGATCGGCAAAAGACGTCATCACCCGGGGTTCGAACCACGGATGCAAAAGAGAGTCTCGATCATCAGCTCGTACAGTGCGCCGAGCCATCGCGCCACTGTATGGACTGAGATATTAGGCGGATTAACTAATACTTACAGCTCCCCGTGTAGGCACTTGCTGTAAAAGATCGGCAAAAGACGTCATCACCCGGGGTTCGAACCACGGATGCAAAAGAGAGTCTCGATCATCAGCTCGTACAGTGCGCCGAGCCATCGCGCCACTGTATGGACTGAGATAATAGGCGGATTAATTAATACTTACAGCTCCCCGTGTAGGCACTTGCTGTAAAAGATCGGCAAAAGACGTCATCACCCGGGGTTCGAACCACGGAATCAAAAGAGAGTCTCGATCATCAGCTCGTACAGTGCGCCGAGCCATCGCGCCACTGTATGGACTGAGATATTAGGCGGATTAACTAATACTTACAGCTCCCCGTGTAGGCACTTGCTGTAAAAGATCGGCAAAAGACGTCATCACTCGGGGTTCGAACCACGGATGCAAAAGAGAGTCTCGATCATCAGCTCGTACAGTGCGCCGAGCCATCGCGCCACTGTATGGACTGAGATATTAGGCGGATTAATTAATACTTACAGCTCCCCGTGTAGGCACTCGGCAAAAGACGTCATCACCCGGGGTTCGAACCACGGATGCAAAAGAGAGTCTCGATCATCAGCTCGTACAGTGCGCCGAGCCATCGCGCCACTGTATGGACTGAGATATTAGGCGGATTAACTAATACTTACAGCTCCCCGTGTAGGCACTTGCTGTAAAAGATCGGCAAAAGACGTCATCACCCGGGGTTCGAACCACGGATGCAAAAGAGAGTCTCGATCATCAGCTCGTACAGTGCGCCGAGCCATCGCGCCACTGTATGGACTGCGATATTAGGTGGATTAACTAATACTTACAGCTCCCCGTGTAGGCACTTGCTGTAAAAGATCGGCAAAAGACGTCATCACCCGGGGTTCGAACCACGGATGCAAAAGAGAGTCTCGATCATCAGCTCGTACAGTGCGCCGAGCCATCGCGCCACTGTATGGACTGAGATATTAGGCGGATTAATTAATACTTACAGCTCCCCGTGTAGGCACTTGCTGTAAAAGATCGGCAAAAGACGTCATCACCCGGGGTTCGAACCACGGATGCAAAAGAGAGTCTCGATCATCAGCTCGTACAGTGCGCCGAGCCATCGCGCCACTGTATGGACTGAGATATTAGGCGGATTAACTAAAACTTACAGCTCCCCGTGTAGGCACTTGCTGTAAAAGATCGGCAAAAGACGTCATCACCCGGGGTTCGAACCACGGATGCAAAAGAGAGTCTCGATCATCAGCTCGTACAGTGCGCCGAGCCATCGCGCCACTGTATGGACTGAGATATTAGGCGGATTAACTAATACTTACAGCTCCCCGTGTAGGCACTTGCTGTAAAAGATCGGCAAAAGACGTCATCACCCGGGGTTCGAACCACGGATGCAAAAGAGAGTCTCGATCATCAGCTCGTACAGTGCGCCGAGCCATCGCGCCACTGTATGGACTGAGATATTAGGTGGATTAACTAATACTTACAGCTCCCCGTGTAGGCACTCGGCAAAAGACGTCATCACCCGGGGTTCGAACCACGGATGCAAAAAAGAGTCTCGATCATCAGCTCGTACAGTGCGCCGAGCCATCGCGCCACTGTATGGACTGAGATATTAGGCGGATTAACTAATACTTACAGCTCCCCGTGTAGGCACTTGCTGTAAAAGATCGGCAAAAGACGTCATCACCCGGGGTTCGAACCACGGATGCAAAAGAGAGTCTCGATCATCAGCTCGTACAGTGCGCCGAGCCATCGCGCCACTGTATGGACTGAGATATTAGGCGGATTAACTAATACTTACAGCTCCCCGTGTAGGCACTTGCTGTAAAAGATCGGCAAAAGACGTCATCACCCGGGGTTCGAACCACGGATGCAAAAGAGAGTCTCGATCATCAGCTCGTACAGTGCGCCGAGCCATCGCGCCACTGTATGGACTGAGATATTAGGCGGATTAACTAATACTTACAGCTCCCCGTGTAGGCACTTGCTGTAAAAGATCGGCAAAAGACGTCATCACCCGGGGTTCGAACCACGGATGCAAAAGAGAGTCTCGATCATCAGCTCGTACAGTGCGCCGAGCCATCGCGCCACTGTATCTACTGAGATATTAGGCGGATTAACTAATACTTACAGCTCCCCGTGTAGGCACTTGCTGTAAAAGATCGGCAAAAGACGTCATCACCCGGGGTTCGAACCACGGATGCAAAAGAGAGTCTCGATCATCAGCTCGTACAGTGCGCCGAGCCATCGCGCCACTGTATGGACTGAGATATTAGGTGGATTATCTAATACTTACAGCTCCCCGTGTAGGCACTCGGCAAAAGACGTCATCACCCGGGGTTCGAACCACGGATGCAAAAGAGAGTCTCGATCATCAGCTCGTACAGTGCGCCGAGCCATCGCGCCACTGTATGGACTGAGATATTAGGCGGATTAACTAATACTTACAGCTCCCCGTGTAGGCACTTGCTGTAAAAGATCGGCAAAAGACGTCATCACCCGGGGTTCGAACCACGGATGCAAAAGAGAGTCTCGATCATCAGCTCGTACAGTGCGCCGAGCCATCGCGCCACTGTATGGACTGAGATATTAGGCGGATTAACTAATACTTACAGCTCCCCGTGTAGGCACTTGCTGTAAAAGATCGGCAAAAGACGTCATCACCCGGGGTTCGAACCACGGATGCAAAAGAGAGTCTCGATCATCAGCTCGTACAGTGCGCCGAGCCATCGCGCCACTGTATGGACTGAGATATTAGGCGGATTAATTAATACTTACAGCTCCCCGTGTAGGCACTTGCTGTAAAAGATCGGCAAAAGACGTCATCACCCGGGGTTCGAACCACGGATGCAAAAGAGAGTCTCGATCATCAGCTCGTACAGTGCGCCGAGCCATCGCGCCACTGTATGGACTGAGATATTAGGCGGATTAACTAATACTTACAGCTCCCCGTGTAGACACTTGCTGTAAAAGATCGGCAAAAGACGTCATCACCCGGGGTTCGAACCACGGATGCAAAAGAGAGTCTCGATCATCAGCTCGTACAGTGCGCCGAGCCATCGCGCCACTGCATGGACTGAGATATTAGGCGGATTAACTAATACTTACAGCTCCCCGTGTAGGCACTTGCTGTAAAAGGTCGGCAAAAGACGTCATCACCCGGGGTTCGAACCACGGATGCAAAAGAGAGTCTCGATCATCAGCTCGTACAGTGCGCCGAGCCATCGCGCCACTGTATGGACTGAGATATTAGGCGGATTAACTAATACTTACAGCTCCCCGTGTAGGCACTTGCTGTAAAAGATCGGCAAAAGACGTCATCACCCGGGCTTCGAACCACGGATGCAAAAGAGAGTCTCGATCATCAGCTCGTACAGTGCGCCGAGCCATCGCGCCACTGCATGGACTGAGATATTAGGCGGATTAACTAATACTTACAGCTCCCCGTGTAGGCACTTGCTGTAAAAGATCGGCAAAAGACGTCATCACCCGGGGTTCGAACCACGGATGCAAAAGAGAGTCTCGATCATCAGCTCGTACGGTGCGCCGAGCCATCGCGCCACTGTATGGACTGAGATATTAGGTGGATTAACTAATACTTACAGCTCCCCGTGTAGGCACTCGGCAAAAGACGTCATCACCCGGGGTTCGAACCACGGATGAAAAAGAGAGTCTCGATCATCAGCTCGTACGGTGCGCCGAGCCATCGCGCCACTGCATGGACTGAGATATTAGGCGGATTAACTAATACTTACAGCTCCCCGTGTAGGCACTTGCTGTAAAAGATCGGCAAATGACGTCATCACCCGGGGTTCGAACCACGGATGCAAAAGAGAGTCTCGATCATCAGCTCGTACAGTGCGCCGAGCTATCGCGCCACTGCATGGACTGAGATATTAGGCGGATTAACTAATACTTACAGCTCCCCGTGTAGGCACTTGCTGTAAAAGATCGGCAAAAGACGTCATCACCCTGGGTTCGAACCACGGATGCAAAAGAGAGTCTCGATCATCAGCTCGTACAGTGCGCCGAGCCATCGCGCCACTGTATGGACTGAGATATTAGGCGGATTAACTAATACTTACAGCTCCCCGTGTAGGCACTTGCTGTAAAAGATCGGCAAAAGACGTCATCACCCGGGGTTCGAACCACGGATGCAAAAGAGAGTCTCGATCATCAGCTCGTACAGTGCGCCGAGCCATCGCGCCACTGTATGGACTGAGATATTAGGCGGATTAACTAATACTTACAGCTCCCCGTGTAGGCACTTGCTGTAAAAGATCGGCAAAAGACGTCATCACCCGGGGTTCGAACCACGGATGCAAAAGAGAGTCTCGATCATCAGCTCGTACAGTGCGCCGAGCCATCGCGCCACTGTATGGACTGAGATATTAGGCGGATTAACTAATACTTACAGCTCCCCGTGTAGGCACTTGCTGTAAAAGATCGGCAAAAGACGTCATCACCCGGGGTTCGAACCACGGATGCAAAAGAGAGTCTCGATCATCAGCTCGTACAGTGCGCCGAGCCATCGCGCCACTGCATGGACTGAGATATTAGGCGGATTAACTAATACTTACAGCTCCCCGTGTAGGCACTTGCTGTAAAAGATCGGCAAAAGACGTCATCACCCGGGGTTCGAACCACGGATGCAAAAGAGAGTCTCCATCATCAGCTCGTACAGTGCGCCGAGCCATCGCGCCACTGCATGGACTGAGATATTAGGCGGATTAACTAATACTGACAGCTCCCCGTGTAGGCACTTGCTGTAAAAGATCGGCAAAAGACGTCATCACCCGGGGTTCGAACCACGGATGCAAAAGAGAGTCTCGATCATCAGCTCGTACGGTGCGCCGAGCCATCGCGCCACTGTATGGACTGAGATATTAGGTGGATTAACTAATACTTACAGCTCCCCGTGTAGGCACTCGGCAAAAGACGTCATCACCCGGGGTTCGAACCACGGATGCAAAAGAGAGTCTCGATCATCAGCTCGTACGGTGCGCCGAGCCATCGCGCCACTGCATGGACTGAGATATTAGGAGGATTAACTAATACTTACAGCTCCCCGTGTAGGCACTTGCTGTAAAAGATCGGCAAATGACGTCATCACCCGGGGTTCGAACCACGGATGCAAAAGAGAGTCTCGATCATCAGCTCGTACGGTGCGCCGAGCCATCGCGCCACTGTATGGACTGAGATATTAGGCGGATTAATTAATACTTACAGCTCCCCGTGTAGGCACTTGCTGTAAAAGATCGGCAAATGACGTCATCACCCGGGGTTCGAACCACGGATGCAAAAGAGAGTCTCGATCATCAGCTCGTACGGTGCGCCGAGCCATCGCGCCACTGCATGGACTGAGATATTAGGCGGATTAACTAATACTTACAGCTCCCCGTGTAGGCACTTGCTGTAAAAGATCGGCAAATGACGTCATCACCCGGGGTTCGAACCACGGATGCAAAAGAGAGTCTCGATCATCAGCTCGTACGGTGCGCCGAGCCATCGCGCCACTGCATGGACTGAGATATTAGGCGGATTAACTAATACTTACAGCTCCCCGTGTAGGCACTTGCTGTAAAAGATCGGCAAAAGACGTCATCACCCGGGGTTCGAACCACGGATGCAAAAGAGAGTCTCGATCATCAGCTCGTACAGTGCGCCGAGCCATCGCGCCACTGTATGGACTGAGATATTAGGCGGATTAATTAATACTTACAGCTCCCCGTGTAGGCACTTGCTGTAAAAGATCGGCAAAAGACGTCATCACCCGGGGTTCGAACCACGGATGCAAAAGAGAGTCTCGATCATCAGCTCGTACAGTGCGCCGAGCCATCGCGCCACTGTATGGACTGAGATATTAGGCGGATTAACTAATACTTACAGCTCCCCGTGTAGGCACTTGCTGTAAAAGATCGGCAAAAGACGTCATCACCCGGGGTTCGAACCACGGATGCAAAAGAGAGTCTCGATCATCAGCTCGTACAGTGCGCCGAGCCATCGCGCCACTGCATGGACTGAGATATTAGGCGGATTAATTAATACTTACAGCTCCCCGTGTAGGCACTTGCTGTAAAAGATCGGCAAAAGACGTCATCACCCGGGGTTCGAACCACGGATGCAAAAGAGAGTCTCGATCATCAGCTCGTACAGTGCGCCGAGCCATCGCGCCACTGTATGGACTGAGATATTAGGCGGATTAACTAATACTTACAGCTCCCCGTGTAGGCACTTGCTGTAAAAGATCGGCAAAAGACGTCATCACCCGGGGTTCGAACCACGGATGCAAAAGAGAGTCTCGATCATCAGCTCGTACAGTGCGCCGAGCCATCGCGCCACTGTATGGACTGAGATATTACGCGGATTAATTAATACTTACAGCTCCCCGTGTAGGCACTTGCTGTAAAAGATCGGCAAAAGACGTCATCACCCGGGGTTCTAACCACGGATGCAAAAGAGAGTCTCGATCATCAGCTCGTACAGTGCGCCGAGCCATCGCGCCACTGTATGGACTGAGATATTAGGCGGATTAACTAATACTTACAGCTCCCCGTGTAGGCACTTGCTGTAAAAGATCGGCAAAAGACGTCATCACCCGGGGTTCGAACCACGGATGCAAAAGAGAGTCTCGATCATCAGCTCGTACAGTGCGCCGAGCCATCGCGCCACTGCATGGACTGAGATATTAGGCGGATTAACTAATACTTACAGCTCCCCGTGTAGGCACTTGCTGTAAAAGATCGGCAAAAGACGTCATCACCCTGGGTTCGAACCACGGATGCAAAAGAGAGTCTCGATCATCAGCTCGTACAGTGCGCCGAGCCATCGCGCCACTGTATGGACTGAGATATTAGGCGGATTAACTAATACTTACAGCTCCCCGTGTAGGCACTTGCTGTAAAAGATCGGCAAAAGACGTCATCACCCGGGGTTCGAACCACGGATGCAAAAGAGAGTCTCGATCATCAGCTCGTACAGTGCGCCAAGCCATCGCGCCACTGTATGGACTGAGATATTAGGCGGATTAACTAATACTTACAGCTCCCCGTGTAGGCACTTGCTGTAAAAGATCGGCAAAAGACGTCATCACCCGGGCTTCGAACCACGGATGCAAAAGAGAGTCTCGATCATCAGCTCGTACAGTGCGCCGAGCCATCGCGCCACTGCATGGACTGAGATATTAGGCGGATTAACTAATACTTACAGCTCCCCGTGTAGGCACTTGCTGTAAAAGATCGGCAAAAGACGTCATCACCCGGGGTTCGAACCACGGATGCAAAAGAGAGTCTCGATCATCAGCTCGTACGGTGCGCCGAGCCATCGCGCCACTGTATGGACTGAGATATTAGGTGGATTAACTAATACTTACAGCTCCCCGTGTAGGCACTCGGCAAAAGACGTCATCACCCGGGGTTCGAACCACGGATGCAAAAGAGAGTCTCGATCATCAGCTCGTACGGTGCGCCGAGCCATCGCGCCACTGCATGGACTGAGATATTAGGAGGATTAACTAATACTTACAGCTCCCCGTGTAGGCACTTGCTGTAAAAGATCGGCAAATGACGTCATCACCCGGGGTTCGAACCACGGATGCAAAAGAGAGTCTCGATCATCAGCTCGTACGGTGCGCCGAGCCATCGCGCCACTGTATGGACTGAGATATTAGGCGGATTAATTAATACTTACAGCTCCCCGTGTAGGCACTTGCTGTAAAAGATCGGCAAATGACGTCATCACCCGGGGTTCGAACCACGGATGCAAAAGAGAGTCTCGATCATCAGCTCGTACAGTGCGCCGAGCCATCGCGCCACTGTATGGACTGAGATATTAGGCGGATTAACTAATACTTACAGCTCCCCGTGTAGGCACTTGCTGTAAAAGATCGGCAAAAGACGTCATCACCCGGGGTTCGAACCACGGATGCAAAAGAGAGTCTCGATCATCAGCTCGTACAGTGCGCCGAGCCATCGCGCCACTGTATGGACTGAGATATTAGGCGGATTAACTAATACTTACAGCTCCCCGTGTAGGCACTTGCTGTAAAAGATCGGCAAAAGACGTCATCACCCGGGGTTCGAACCACGGATGCAAAAGAGAGTCTCGATCATCAGCTCGTACGGTGCGCCGAGCCATCGCGCCACTGCATGGACTGAGATATTAGGCGGATTAACTAATACTTACAGCTCCCCGTGTAGGCACTTGCTGTAAAAGATCGGCAAAAGACGTCATCACCCGGGGTTCGAACCACGGATGCAAAAGAGAGTCTCGATCATCAGCTCGTACGGTGCGCCGAGCCATCGCGCCACTGTATGGACTGAGATATTAGGCGGATTAATTAATACTTACAGCTCCCCGTGTAGGCACTTGCTGTAAAAGATCGGCAAAAGACGTCATCACCCGGGGTTCGAACCACGGATGCAAAAGAGAGTCTCGATCATCAGCTCGTACAGTGCGCCGAGCCATCGCGCCACTGTATGGACTGAGATATTAGGCGGATTAATTAATACTTACAGCTCCCCGTGTAGGCACTTGCTGTAAAAGATCGGCAAAAGACGTCATCACCCGGGGTTCGAACCACGGATGCAAAAGAGAGTCTCGATCATCAGCTCGTACAGTGCGCCGAGCCATCGCGCCACTGTATGGACTGAGATATTAGGCGGATTAACTAATACTTACAGCTCCCCGTGTAGGCACTTGCTGTAAAAGATCGGCAAAAGACGTCATCACCCGGGGTTCGAACCACGGATGCAAAAGAGAGTCTCGATCATCAGCTCGTACAGTGCGCCGAGCCATCGCGCCACTGTATGGACTGAGATATTAGGCGGATTAATTAATACTTACAGCTCCCCGTGTAGGCACTTGCTGTAAAAGATCGGCAAAAGACGTCATCACCCGGGGTTCGAACCACGGATGCAAAAGAGAGTCTCGATCATCAGCTCGTACAGTGCGCCGAGCCATCGCGCCACTGTATGGACTGAGATATTAGGCGGATTAATTAATACTTACAGCTCCCCGTGTAGGCACTTGCTGTAAAAGATCGGCAAAAGACGTCATCACCCGGGGTTCTAACCACGGATGCAAAAGAGAGTCTCGATCATCAGCTCGTACAGTGCGCCGAGCCATCGCGCCACTGTATGGACTGAGATATTAGGCGGATTAACTAATACTTACAGCTCCCCGTGTAGGCACTTGCTGTAAAAGATCGGCAAAAGACGTCATCACCCGGGGTTCGAACCACGGATGCAAAAGAGAGTCTCGATCATCAGCTCGTACAGTGCGCCGAGCTATCGCGCCACTGCATGGACTGAGATATTAGGCGGATTAACTAATACTTACAGCTCCCCGTGTAGGCACTTGCTGTAAAAGATCGGCAAAAGACGTCATCACCCTGGGTTCGAACCACGGATGCAAAAGAGAGTCTCGATCATCAGCTCGTACAGTGCGCCGAGCCATCGCGCCACTGTATGGACTGAGATATTAGGCGGATTAACTAATACTTACAGCTCCCCGTGTAGGCACTTGCTGTAAAAGATCGGCAAAAGACGTCATCACCCGGGGTTCGAACCACGGATGCAAAAGAGAGTCTCGATCATCAGCTCGTACAGTGCGCCGAGCCATCGCGCCACTGCATGGACTGAGATATTAGGCGGATTAACTAATACTTACAGCTCCCCGTGTAGGCACTTGCTGTAAAAGGTCGGCAAAAGACGTCATCACCCGGGGTTCGAACCACGGATGCAAAAGAGAGTCTCGATCATCAGCTCGTACAGTGCGCCAAGCCATCGCGCCACTGTATGGACTGAGATATTAGGCGGATTAACTAATACTTACAGCTCCCCGTGTAGGCACTTGCTGTAAAAGATCGGCAAAAGACGTCATCACCCGGGGTTCGAACCACGGATGCAAAAGAGAGTCTCGATCATCAGCTCGTACAGTGCGCCGAGCCATCGCGCCACTGCATGGACTGAGATATTAGGCGGATTAACTAATACTTACAGCTCCCCGTGTAGGCACTTGCTGTAAAAGATCGGCAAAAGACGTCATCACCCGGGGTTCGAACCACGGATGCAAAAGAGAGTCTCGATCATCAGCTCGTACGGTGCGCCGAGCCATCGCGCCACTGTATGGACTGAGATATTAGGTGGATTAACTAATACTTACAGCTCCCCGTGTAGGCACTCGGCAAAAGACGTCATCACCCGGGGTTCGAACCACGGATGAAAAAGAGAGTCTCGATCATCAGCTCGTACGGTGCGCCGAGCCATCGCGCCACTGCATGGACTGAGATATTAGGCGGATTAACTAATACTTACAGCTCCCCGTGTAGGCACTTGCTGTAAAAGATCGGCAAATGACGTCATCACCCGGGGTTCGAACCACGGATGCAAAAGAGAGTCTCGATCATCAGCTCGTACAGTGCGCCGAGCTATCGCGCCACTGCATGGACTGAGATATTAGGCGGATTAACTAATACTTACAGCTCCCCGTGTAGGCACTTGCTGTAAAAGATCGGCAAAAGACGTCATCACCCTGGGTTCGAACCACGGATGCAAAAGAGAGTCTCGATCATCAGCTCGTACAGTGCGCCGAGCCATCGCGCCACTGTATGGACTGAGATATTAGGCGGATTAACTAATACTTACAGCTCCCCGTGTAGGCACTTGCTGTAAAAGATCGGCAAAAGACGTCATCACCCGGGGTTCGAACCACGGATGCAAAAGAGAGTCTCGATCATCAGCTCGTACAGTGCGCCGAGCCATCGCGCCACTGCATGGACTGAGATATTAGGCGGATTAACTAATACTTACAGCTCCCCGTGTAGGCACTTGCTGTAAAAGGTCGGCAAAAGACGTCATCACCCGGGGTTCGAACCACGGATGCAAAAGAGAGTCTCGATCATCAGCTCGTACAGTGCGCCAAGCCATCGCGCCACTGTATGGACTGAGATATTAGGCGGATTAACTAATACTTACAGCTCCCCGTGTAGGCACTTGCTGTAAAAGATCGGCAAAAGACGTCATCACCCGGGGTTCGAACCACGGATGCAAAAGAGAGTCTCGATCATCAGCTCGTACGGTGCGCCGAGCCATCGCGCCACTGTATGGACTGAGATATTAGGTGGATTAACTAATACTTACAGCTCCCCGTGTAGGCACTCGGCAAAAGACGTCATCACCCGGGGTTCGAACCACGGATGCAAAAGAGAGTCTCGATCATCAGCTCGTACGGTGCGCCGAGCCATCGCGCCACTGCATGGACTGAGATATTAGGCGGATTAACTAATACTTACAGCTCCCCGTGTAGGCACTTGCTGTAAAAGATCGGCAAATGACGTCATCACCCGGGGTTCGAACCACGGATGCAAAAGAGAGTCTCGATCATCAGCTCGTACGGTGCGCCGAGCCATCGCGCCACTGTATGGACTGAGATATTAGGCGGATTAATTAATACTTACAGCTCCCCGTGTAGGCACTTGCTGTAAAAGATCGGCAAATGACGTCATCACCCGGGGTTCGAACCACGGATGCAAAAGAGAGTCTCGATCATCAGCTCGTACAGTGCGCCGAGCCATCGCGCCACTGTATGGACTGAGATATTAGGCGGATTAACTAATACTTACAGCTCCCCGTGTAGGCACTTGCTGTAAAAGATCGGCAAAAGACGTCATCACCCGGGGTTCGAACCACGGATGCAAAAGAGAGTCTCGATCATCAGCTCGTACAGTGCGCCGAGCCATCGCGCCACTGTATGGACTGAGATATTAGGCGGATTAACTAATACTTACAGCTCCCCGTGTAGGCACTTGCTGTAAAAGATCGGCAAAAGACGTCATCACCCGGGGCTCGAACCACGGATGCAAAAGAGAGTCTCGATCATCAGCTCGTACAGTGCGCCGAGCCATCGCGCCACTGTATGGACTGAGATATTAGGCGGATTAACTAATACTTACAGCTCCCCGTGTAGGCACTTGCTGTAAAAGATCGGCAAAAGACGTCATCACCCGGGGTTCGAACCACGGATGCAAAAGAGAGTCTCGATCATCAGCTCGTACAGTGCGCCGAGCCATCGCGCCACTGTATGGACTGAGATATTAGGCGGATTAACTAATACTTACAGCTCCCCGTGTAGGCACTTGCTGTAAAAGATCGGCAAAAGACGTCATCACCCGGGGTTCGAACCACGGATGCAAAAGAGAGTCTCGATCATCAGCTCGTACAGTGCGCCGAGCCATCGCGCCACTGTATGGACTGAGATATTAGGCGGATTAACTAATACTTACAGCTCCCCGTGTAGGCACTTGCTGTAAAAGATCGGCAAAAGACGTCATCACCCGGGGTTCGAACCACGGATGCAAAAGAGAGTCTCGATCATCAGCTCGTACAGTGCGCCAAGCCATCGCGCCACTGTATGGACTGAGATATTAGGCGGATTAACTAATACTTACAGCTCCCCGTGTAGGCACTTGCTGTAAAAGATCGGCAAAAGACGTCATCACCCGGGGTTCGAACCACGGATGCAAAAGAGAGTCTCGATCATCAGCTCGTACAGTGCGCCGAGCCATCGCGCCACTGCATGGACTGAGATATTAGGCGGATTAACTAATACTTACAGCTCCCCGTGTAGGCACTTGCTGTAAAAGATCGGCAAAAGACGTCATCACCCGGGGTTCGAACCACGGATGCAAAAGAGAGTCTCGATCATCAGCTCGTACGGTGCGCCGAGCCATCGCGCCACTGTATGGACTGAGATATTAGGTGGATTAACTAATACTTACAGCTCCCCGTGTAGGCACTCGGCAAAAGACGTCATCACCCGGGGTTCGAACCACGGATGAAAAAGAGAGTCTCGATCATCAGCTCGTACGGTGCGCCGAGCCATCGCGCCACTGCATGGACTGAGATATTAGGCGGATTAACTAATACTTACAGCTCCCCGTGTAGGCACTTGCTGTAAAAGATCGGCAAATGACGTCATCACCCGGGGTTCGAACCACGGATGCAAAAGAGAGTCTCGATCATCAGCTCGTACAGTGCGCCGAGCTATCGCGCCACTGCATGGACTGAGATATTAGGCGGATTAACTAATACTTACAGCTCCCCGTGTAGGCACTTGCTGTAAAAGATCGGCAAAAGACGTCATCACCCTGGGTTCGAACCACGGATGCAAAAGAGAGTCTCGATCATCAGCTCGTACAGTGCGCCGAGCCATCGCGCCACTGTATGGACTGAGATATTAGGCGGATTAACTAATACTTACAGCTCCCCGTGTAGGCACTTGCTGTAAAAGATCGGCAAAAGACGTCATCACCCGGGGTTCGAACCACGGATGCAAAAGAGAGTCTCGATCATCAGCTCGTACAGTGCGCCGAGCCATCGCGCCACTGCATGGACTGAGATATTAGGCGGATTAACTAATACTTACAGCTCCCCGTGTAGGCACTTGCTGTAAAAGGTCGGCAAAAGACGTCATCACCCGGGGTTCGAACCACGGATGCAAAAGAGAGTCTCGATCATCAGCTCGTACAGTGCGCCAAGCCATCGCGCCACTGTATGGACTGAGATATTAGGCGGATTAACTAATACTTACAGCTCCCCGTGTAGGCACTTGCTGTAAAAGATCGGCAAAAGACGTCATCACCCGGGGTTCGAACCACGGATGCAAAAGAGAGTCTCGATCATCAGCTCGTACGGTGCGCCGAGCCATCGCGCCACTGTATGGACTGAGATATTAGGTGGATTAACTAATACTTACAGCTCCCCGTGTAGGCACTCGGCAAAAGACGTCATCACCCGGGGTTCGAACCACGGATGCAAAAGAGAGTCTCGATCATCAGCTCGTACGGTGCGCCGAGCCATCGCGCCACTGCATGGACTGAGATATTAGGCGGATTAACTAATACTTACAGCTCCCCGTGTAGGCACTTGCTGTAAAAGATCGGCAAATGACGTCATCACCCGGGGTTCGAACCACGGATGCAAAAGAGAGTCTCGATCATCAGCTCGTACGGTGCGCCGAGCCATCGCGCCACTGTATGGACTGAGATATTAGGCGGATTAATTAATACTTACAGCTCCCCGTGTAGGCACTTGCTGTAAAAGATCGGCAAATGACGTCATCACCCGGGGTTCGAACCACGGATGCAAAAGAGAGTCTCGATCATCAGCTCGTACAGTGCGCCGAGCCATCGCGCCACTGTATGGACTGAGATATTAGGCGGATTAACTAATACTTACAGCTCCCCGTGTAGGCACTTGCTGTAAAAGATCGGCAAAAGACGTCATCACCCGGGGTTCGAACCACGGATGCAAAAGAGAGTCTCGATCATCAGCTCGTACAGTGCGCCGAGCCATCGCGCCACTGTATGGACTGAGATATTAGGCGGATTAACTAATACTTACAGCTCCCCGTGTAGGCACTTGCTGTAAAAGATCGGCAAAAGACGTCATCACCCGGGGCTCGAACCACGGATGCAAAAGAGAGTCTCGATCATCAGCTCGTACAGTGCGCCGAGCCATCGCGCCACTGTATGGACTGAGATATTAGGCGGATTAACTAATACTTACAGCTCCCCGTGTAGGCACTTGCTGTAAAAGATCGGCAAAAGACGTCATCACCCGGGGTTCGAACCACGGATGCAAAAGAGAGTCTCGATCATCAGCTCGTACAGTGCGCCGAGCCATCGCGCCACTGTATGGACTGAGATATTAGGCGGATTAACTAATACTTACAGCTCCCCGTGTAGGCACTTGCTGTAAAAGATCGGCAAAAGACGTCATCACCCGGGGTTCGAACCACGGATGCAAAAGAGAGTCTCGATCATCAGCTCGTACAGTGCGCCGAGCCATCGCGCCACTGTATGGACTGAGATATTAGGCGGATTAACTAATACTTACAGCTCCCCGTGTAGGCACTTGCTGTAAAAGATCGGCAAAAGACGTCATCACCCGGGGTTCGAACCACGGATGCAAAAGAGAGTCTCGATCATCAGCTCGTACAGTGCGCCGAGCCATCGCGCCACTGTATGGACTGAGATATTAGGCGGATTAACTAATACTTACAGCTCCCCGTGTATGCACTTGCTGTAAAAGATCGGCAAAAGACGTCATCACCCGGGGTTCGAACCACGGATGCAAAAGAGAGTCTCGATCATCAGCTCGTACAGTGCGCCGAGCCATCGCGCCACTGTATGGACTGAGATATTAGGCGGATTAACTAATACTTACAGCTCCCCGTGTAGGCACTTGCTGTAAAAGATCGGCAAAAGACGTCATCACCCGGGGTTCGAACCACGGATGCAAAAGAGAGTCTCGATCATCAGCTCGTACAGTGCGCCGAGCCATCGCGCCACTGTATGGACTGGGATATTAGGCGGATTAACTAATACTTACAGCTCCCCGTGTAGGCACTTGCTGTAAAAGATCGGCAAAAGACGTCATCACCCGGGCTTCGAACCACGGATGCAAAAGAGAGTCTCGATCATCAGCTCGTACAGTGCGCCGAGCCATCGCGCCACTGTATGGACTGAGATATTAGGCGGATTAACTAATACTTACAGCTCCCCGTGTAGGCACTTGCTGTAAAAGATCGGCAAAAGACGTCATCACCCGGGGTTCGAACCACGGATGCAAAAGAGAGTCTCGATCATCAGCTCGTACAGTGCGCCGAGCCATCGCGCCACTGTATGGACTGAGATATTAGGTGGATTAACTAATACTTACAGCTCCCCGTGTAGGCACTCGGCAAAAGACGTCATCACCCGGGGTTCGAACCACGGATGCAAAAGAGAGTCTCGATCATCAGCTCGTACAGTGCGCCGAGCCATCGCGCCACTGTATGGACTGAGATATTAGGCGGATTAACTAATACTTACAGCTCCCCGTGTAGGCACTTGCTGTAAAAGATCGGCAAAAGACGTCATCACCCGGGGTTCGAACCACGGATGCAAAAGAGAGTCTCGATCATCAGCTCGTACAGTGCGCCGAGCCATCGCGCCACTGTATGGACTGAGATATTAGGCGGATTAACTAATACTTGCAGCTCCCCGTGTAGGCACTTGCTGTAAAAGATCGGCAAAAGACGTCATCACCCGGGGTTCGAACCACGGATGCAAAAGAGAGTCTCGATCATCAGCTCGTACAGTGCGCCGAGCCATCGCGCCACTGTATGGACTGAGATATTAGGCGGATTAACTAATACTTGCAGCTCCCCGTGTAGGCACTTGCTGTAAAAGATCGGCAAAAGACGTCATCACCCGGGGTTCGAACCACGGATGCAAAAGAGAGTCTCGATCATCAGCTCGTACAGTGAGCCACGCCATTTTTTTTCTCTTTTATTGGGAGATGAGCCAACTGGCTCACCCATTGACAATATTATTCACAAGGGTATTTTTTACAGAATTAAAACTTAAGTATGATTTGTTTTAACTAGAACATTAAATAATAATTACCTTAACATTTACTCATGTTTAGGTTAAGAGAAAACTAAAATACTAAACACCACAGACATAAGAAATTATATACAAGAGATAACAATGTCTAAAGCAAAGTCAAAAGACCAGACCCTGATTACGTCAACACGTACTGTATACAAATTAACCTCTATCCAGATGGTAAGTATAGCTGTTCGATTCTTTCTTAGAGAGCACAATATCGTTGTGTGTAAATATATATAAAAAAAACCGTGAGGTATTGTTTTTGTGATAGTACACATCAAAAAGTAACCGAATTTTCTTCTTGAGTACATTGTGAAAAACTTTTTCAATATTACAAAGATAGTTAGTATTGAGGCGAGATATTCTGCAATTCCAAATTGTTCACTTATATATATATTGAAGATGAAGTCACACAAAATTCCTACAATACAGTTGTTTTTACGCCCAAGACCCAGAAGGGACAACCCCTTCCATTCAACAAAATTAACTACCGGGTGTAAAGTATTCAACTTATTAACCAAAAAGTGCCATAAATTTTCGACTTCAGAACACTCAATAAAAAGATGAATAGTACTTTCGTGCGTGGTTTTGCAAAAGGTGCAGTAAGGAGAATCGGTTAATCCAAACTTGTACAATTTGTCGTTAGTGTAAAGAATATTATGTAATACTTTGAAGTCGATATCGGCGTCAAAGAAACACTTTGGAGAACGATATATGTTACTCCAGGGCCTTGGCTGGCAGAGAAGTGGGTATAATCTCATACATCAGAACACTTACAGAAACGATACCACCTTTAATGAAGTGACGATTAAAAAGTGTTTGACTATCATTGTCAACAATCAGGGTATTACTAAAGATAGGTTGATTGAGGATGTCTTCTCTGGTCTCTGGTAGCCAGAAACGGCCTTGAATTAGCCGATCCCATGCTAACATGAGTTCACAGTAATACGGGCTTAGCTTATGAACAGACTTGCGGTTAGGAGTAATTTGAAAGATACCACGCCCAAGGCTCATATCTTCATACATATTCAAAAAATACAACATTAATTTTTGTAATTTAATATTAATGTTATTGCTTAATATCTTACTACAAAATTTAATTCTAAGAGCATCTCTTGTTTAATTCAATGTCGCTCAAACTGAATCCCCCTCTGTCGATTGTTAAAAGCAAGTTAAGATACTTAATAGAAGGTTTTTTACCTCTCCAGATAAAATCGACTACACTCTGACGTAATGTGGTGATAACCCAATCAGGGACTGGTAAAACAGTGGTCAAATATACTAAGCGAGTTACGATGAGCGAATTTATAATGAGAGATTTACCCTTAAAAGATAATTTTCTACCTTTCCAGGTATTTAGTAATTTACGGCAGGAGGTAACTTTTTTCTCCCAATTTTCTTTTTCGATTGATTTTTTATCGTTACCAATAGCAACACCTAATACTGTAATGAAATCTTTCCTCACAGGGAAGTCGAAATTGCTGGGATTAACATGGCTGCACCCAATGCTAAGTAATTCAGTTTTATCAATATTACAACTAGAGCCAGAAGCACGTTCATACAATTTAATGATGTTAAAAATAGAATAAATACTTGTGACACTAGACACGAAAAAGGTAGTGTCTTCCGCATGCTGAAAAATTTTGGCTTCGACTTCACAAACTTTAATACCATGAATATATGGACAATTAATTATAGCTTCAAGAAACGGTTCGGCACAGAGAACATAGAGCATGGCTGAGAGCGGGCAGCCCTGCCGAACTCCCCTTTTGACAGGGAAGGGATCGGATATATAACCATTGTGCTTGATTCGGCCCTCGATATTGGTATAAAACAGTTTGATCCATTTTAGGAGCTTAGGGCCAAAACCCAATTTTTCAGCGACTTCGAAGAGGTAGTTATGGTCAACTCTGTCAAAGGCTTTATATTGGTCTATTTTAAGAGTAAAACCTGGTTTATTATATGAATTTACATACTCAATTACATTTTGCATAGTAAGCACGTTTTCAGAAATATTTCTTCCTGGAATACAACACGTTTGATCTTCTGAAATAATATTCTTACTGATACTTGTGATTCGTTTGGCGAGAGCTTTGGCAATCATTTTGTAATCGACATTTAAGAGGCTTATTGGCCTCCAATTATTTAAACTACGAAGATCTCCTTTCTTGGGTATAAGGGTAAGTATACTTATTTTCATGGATTCAAAGAGTTCGTTGTCATGGAATGATGTCTCAATGAGTCTAGTAAAAATATCGATAAAATCCCGCCAAAACACTTTGTAAAATTCAGCAGTTAGTCCATCTAGTCCTGGACTTTTGTTCGGTTCCATTGCTAACAGAGCGGCTTTCAACTCATCTAATGAAATATTTGCTTCACATGCTTCAACGTCCATTGGCGAGAGAAATCTTCTGAGTTCACTAAGTATCTGATTCCGCGATTCGTTGTCGGTTTCTCCGGCTTGGTAGAGGTTTGTATAAAACTTTACTTTCATAATTTCGTGTTGATCGGTGATGATTAAGCTCTGGTCAGTAAGTAGTTGTTTCATTACCTTCTTTTTTTTTCCTTGATTTTTCAAGATTAAAGAAAAACTTTGTTGATTTTTCACCCTCCTCGTGCCACTGAATTTTAGACCTGAGGAAGGTTCCTTGTAATTCTCTTAATGAAGGTTGGTTCGACTCATCTTCTAGGTTTTTAAAATGGGTACAGACGTAATCGGAGAATTTTTTAGCTTTGTATTTCTCGTAGTCAATTTGTTTTGTTGTATAATTGTATTGATTGAATAATTGAGGATTAGCTTCAGTTTTTAAAGTTACCATATGCGATTGAACACCACGAACTTCTGGGAGGGAAAATTATGTGATAATAATCCTGCATGAGAATGCATTACATGGGAGGGCAAGTAATCCCTTCGTTCGTGTAATGTCTCAGTAGAATCTCAATCAAACTTCAACCTATGGTCTCGTTTAATTTAACGATTCTACTTCCCCATTACACTTCACAACGGAACTACTTGAGATTTCAAAGCAGTGTTCAAGCGCATACGAACAGAAAGATTACAAACGAACACAAATTCAAAGTTTGTATCTTTTTTAATTTGCTTGCTGAGCAACAGAAACATTTCTTTTCTTTTTAAACAAGAACTGAGATAATTTCATTACCACTTGGTACAAAGGATAACATAACATTCTTACTTTCCATACTTTGAAAATAAAAAAGCCTGGATATAAATATCATCAATGTAGCTCAGGCAAGAAATACCCAATTTCCTGAGCTCAGCCAGAATAGGTTTGAGTAGTTTTCTGAAGCTAATCCTCAATTATACAATCTCTCTTTTTAAAGTTACCAATAATTCAAAATTTGGAATTCACTGTCAATAACTTTAAAAACTAAGAAAACAAGCTCCACATTTAGTAAATGGCTTAATCATATTAATTAAAATATCATATAATTGATTTATTGTCGAAACGTTTAATTTGATTTTTAATTTTTTCTTCTCTTTTCTTTCTTCAGGGAGTCTTCTACATTATTAAGCTATTGTATGCTTTATAGAAGACTTCCTTTCACCTTGTATATTTGCACGTGAAAAAACAAAATAAACCAAATGAAATCAAACCAAATTCCTACCAAGAATAGCAGACCAATGAACTTCATGTACAGGCGAAATTATAAACCAGATAACATCAGGCGTTTTAACTATGAAATCGAAAACAAAAACTGGAACGATGTTTTAAGCCAAACTGATGTTAATGCTGCTTACGACACTTTCTTTGAATCCTTTAATTATACCTATAATAATTGTTTTCCAATATGTTATGTAAGCAAAAGGAAACGACGTAAAAAGAAACATCCATGGATTACAACTGGAATGTTGACATCTATCAAAAGAAAGAACAATCTCTTTAAAAGTTATTTAACAGCACCTACTGATGTTAACAAGGCTACGTATAAGCATCATCGCAATAAGCTTAACCATATTATAAGATTTTCTAAAAGATTGTATTTCTATGATAAATTCAAAAATAATAGAAATAATATAAGTGTAACTTGGAATACAATTAACGAAGTTCTAAACACCAACCAAAAAAAGGTGGATATCCTGCTGCTTTTAAAACTGGTGATCAAGAAATCAGCAACGAGAATGACATTGCCAGCTACTTTAACAAATATTTTGTAAACATTGGACCCTCACTTGCAAGAAATATTACAAATAAAGGTAGAACAGAATATATTATTCATAATAATAACAGAAACAGTCAATCTATGTTCATTAATCCTGTCAGTGAGGAAGAACTTTCAATAGTTGCTATTTCAAGCCTGAAACCAAAAAAAAGCAGCGGGATATGACGATTTTAAACCAGATATAATAAGAAATGTTATTCACTTTATCGCCAAACCATTGACTTATATTTGTAATTTATCTTTTACTTCTGGTACATTTCCAGATAAACTAAAGATTGCTAAGGTTATACCAATTTTTAAAAAAAGGTGACCAAGATGTATATGAAAATTACCGTCCTATTTCTTTATTATCATGTTTTTCAAAAATTATTGAAAGGCTTATGTACAATCGTATCTTTAAGTTTCTAACCAAGTTTAATATCCTGTGCAATGATCAATATGGCTTCCGCCCAAAGCATTCTACAGAACTTGCTTTGGCAAATGCTATTGAAAACATATGTACTAGTCTTGATAATACCAAAATATGTATTGGAGTGTTCCTTGATCTCTCCAAGGCATTTGATACTATTGACCATACCATTTTGCTAAGTAAATTATCTTTGTATGGTGTAAGGGGAACGACCCTTGACTGGTTGAGCAGCTATTTATCCAATAGACATCAGTATACTTCATATAAAAACTGTAAATCCGAACACGCTGTAACCCGTTGTGGTGTTCCACAGGGCTCAATATTAGGACCACTGTTGTTCATAATATATGTCAATGACATTTGCCAGGTGTCAAAAATTGCCAAGACTATTTTGTTTGCTGATGATACCAATATTTTCTTCGAGTTCGAAAACGTACATAGAATACATGATACTGTCTCTACTGAATTAACTAAATTTACTAACTGGTTTGCTGCTAATATGTTATCACTTAATGCAGACAAAACTAACTATATAGTATTTAATGGAAGAAGAACGCTTAACTGGAATAATGACATAATAATGGTAAAGTAATGAAACAAGTATCAACTACTAAATTTCTAGAGGTTAATATTGATAGTAAACTTCCATGGAGTGACCATATTACAAAAGTTTGCAACAGCGTTGCAAGAGGTGCAGGAATTTTAGCAAAGCTAAAACATTTCCTCCCCCAGAATATACTCAGAATGCTTTATCAAACTTTAATAGCACCACATCTGTATAACTGTTTGATTATCTGGTCTGGTACAAGTGTTTCTCATTTAAGTCACCTTAAAATACTTCAAAAGAGTGCAATACGTCATGTATCTCACGCAGCACCCCGTAAGCATACAAGCCCCCTCTTTAAGAAACTCAATTTATTGAAATTAGATGACATTATAAAAGTTAATATTGCAACATTTACATACAAGGCTTGGAATGGATCATTGCCAATCAGTTTTCGAAATTTTATAAATAGCAACACAGATTTCCATAATCATAATACCACAACGGCTAGCAACGCACATTATAAATCATATAAAACACGCACTGGTATGTTAAGCCTCAGAAACCGTGCAACCAAAATTTGGAATTCACTGTCAACAACTTTAAGAACTAAGAAAACAAGCTCCACATTTAGTAAATGTCTTACTAAAGAAATTATCATGTCTTATTAATTATGATTTAGCTGCATAGTCGCATAGCAGCATATTCACGTATTGAAGCGTATACGTATTGTTATTAACATTATTTTCACTATTTTCTATATTTTCTTCATGGGAGTCTTCTGTTTTGTTAAGCCAGCATAGGCTTTTCAGAAGACTTCCATTCACATTGTAATATTTATGTGCAAAAAAACGTGTATATAAAATATGTATATATATATATATATATATATATATATATATATATATATATATATATATATATATATATATATATATATATATAACTACAGGTATGGATCATACCTTAGGTCGACAGTTACATTGACTTACACACTAAATTTTATCTAACCCTAAGGTACATATCATGAGTATATATATATATATATATATATATATATATATATATATATATATATATATATATATATATATATATATATATTAACATTAGTGAGAGAGGGAAAATGTCCATATCTTATGGATGAAATAAATCTCTATCTATCTAATATCCTCATCAATAAAAATACTGTTAAAAAGAGTTTCACCGTTCTCTTCGCGTATGAGAGGGTTATGTTAAATTGGTTGGATAAGCATCTCCCATCTTGGCCTAAAGGGGACTTAAAGGGTGCGAAGACTCGCGCAAAAAGAAACGTATAATGCCGGTAATCTGACCTAGTTTCAAATGAGATGTAACAAAAGTGTTAGACACCACCATCGATCCCAGAAAATACACACAAACAGCTTGCTACCATCGGTAATTAGACACTAGTGTACAGTCAGTGCATACAGCTGCGGTCAATACCTACAACGCAGTGTACAGACAATACAGTGATAGACATCTTAGGTCTAGCTAAAATATAACAAGGTATCACGTTTTATTACCGTACTGCACTGTCTGCACTTTGTAGCGACACGAACAAATCGTCACTTGCAAGCCACGGAAAGTTAACTTTTTCAGATCGCCGAACGTGGTTTTGGGCGACTCTTCAATGCCTTTAAATTGAACCAAGTTTGGCTCAACTACAAAACTCCCCAGCCCCCTAGCTCCCATCCATGCACTTAAAAGCTTCTTGAAGGATCTTATTACTTAATTTATGTTTTCATACGTTTTTAAAATAAACAATTTGATTTGATTTATTTATTTGTTTTTCACGTGTAAATTTACAGTGTGAAGGAAGTCTTCCAAAAAGCGTACAACAGCTTAACAAAGTAGAAGACTCCCTGTATTAAGGAAAGAAGAAAAGTATTTACATAACAATACAAAATAGAATAATTCGGCAATCAATGAATACTATATATGGTGATAATATTTACGATAATTATTTGTTATCGTGCAAATGAATGGGTGACTTATTAATATCTGGATATAACGTCTTTGGTCAGATGCTTTTTGAATATGTTACTGGATACTTTGGTTTTGAAGCTCTCTGTTATGGAATTCCATGTCTTTATTGCACGATTTCTAAGACGAAGCCTCCCAATTGATGTTTTATAAGAAAAGTAATGTGCATTATCAGCATTCCGTGTGTTGTGGTGATGTATCACACTGTTACTAGTTAAAAAATCATGAAATGTGTTTGGCAATAAACCATTCCATGCCTTATATGCAAACGTGGCAAGATTTACACGAAAAATGTCGGTAACTTTTAATAAGTTGAGATTCTTGAAAAGTTGATTTGTGTGTTCACGAGGTGCAACACGTGAAATGTGGCGCATGGCTTTCTTTTGGAGAATAATAAGAGGATGAAGATTGGTTTCTGGCGTGCCAGACCAGATAATTGAACAATATGAGATGTGTGGAACGACCAAAGTTTGGTAGAGAGTCTTTAATATGCGCTCTGGTAGGAGAAATTTCAACTTTGATAAAATCCCAACGCTTTTCGCTGCTTTCCTGCATACTGTAGAAATGTGCTCATGCCACGAAAGCTTATTATCAATATATACACATAAAAACTTAGTAGTATAAACTTGTTTTAGAATTATACCACCCATGGTGATATCTTTATCCCAGCTAAAATTTCTGGAAGTATTAAACGCAATATAATTAGTTTTGCCAATATTAAGTGATAGTTTATTGGCAGAAAACCAGTTATTAAATTTACTTAGTTCATTAGAAATTTGAATATGGAATGAATTTGCATTTATATCTGAATCGAAGAAAATACTTGTATCATCAGCAAATAATGTTATGTTTGCAAATTTAGAAATTTGGCAGATGTCATTGACATATAAAATGAACAGCAATGGGCCTAAAATTGAACCATGTGGGACACCGCATTGAATTTCTGCAATACGAGAAGTAGAGCTTTTGTAAGAGGTATATTGATAACGATTTGTAAAATAACTGTCTATCCAATTCAGTGTTGTTCCTCTAATACCGTAGTGGTGCTATTTACTCATTAAGATAACATGATCAATAGTGTCGAAAGCCTTTGAAAGGTCTAGAAATACACCAATGCAAGTTTTATTGTTATCTAAGCTGCTGGATAATTTGTCAATAGCATCTGCCAATGCAAGTTCAGTAGAGTGATCTGCTCTAAAACCATACTGCTGATTACATAGAATATCATGCTTGTTAAGAAAATTAAAAATACGATTAAACATAAGCCTTTCAATTATTTTAGAAAAGCACGACAACAATGATATAGGCCGGTAATTTTCGTAATTATCTTTGTCACCCTTTTTATACACCGGTATAACTTTTGAAACTTTTAATTTATCTGGAAACGTGCCAGTTTGAAAAGACAAATTGCATATATAGCCCGGGGGTTTTGTAATAAAAGGGACAATATGCTTAATAATTCCGGGCTTGAAATCATCATATTCTGCTGCTTTATTGGGTTTTAGACATGAAATAGCGATTTGTTTAAGTTCTTCCTCATACACAGGATAGGTAAAAATAGAGTGACTGTTTATATTGTCACTCATAAAGTCGTTATGTGATCCTTTATAGTTGATCTTATTAGCTAATGATGGGCCAAGGTTGACAAAGAAGTCATTGAAGGTATTTGCGATATCATTTTCATTGTTAATATCGCGATCCCCGTGTCTGAAGGCAGCAGGATACGTTGATTGCTTACGGTCATTATGAAGAATTTCATTTATAGTATTCCAGGTGCCCCTCGAATTATTTCTAGTATCGTAAAATTTATTGTTGAAATGTAATCTTTTGGAGAATCTAATAATGTGATTAAGCTTGTTACGGTAAGTTGTATAAGACATCTTATTAATAGGCGTTGGATTTTGAATGTAATTTTTGAAAAGCCTATTTTTCTTTTTAATAGAAGTCAAAATACCTTTTGTGATCCAAGGATGTTTCTTTTTGCGATTTTTAGTTTTGATATTGTGGTATGGAAAACAGTTACTATATGTTGTGTTTATACAGTCATAAAATATATTATATGCAGTATTAGTGTCATTTTCTCTCAGGATATTGTCCCATAATTTGTCCTGGATCTCTGCGATAAAGCGTCTAATATTGTTGGTGCTATAATTGCGAACATTCACAAAGTGGTTCTGTTTATATCTCCTGGTTGGTACTTTGAGAAAAATCGGTAGGCTAATACGAGTGGGTTTAGAGATTGTTGGAATGAACCCGTTGGAATAAAGGATGTTTAAAATCGGCGGGACTTGGGTTTATCCATTAGATTAATGTTATAATCTCCCATTACATACGATTTACACTGTTGTTCCGATATAGTGCTAAGAATATTTTGAAGATAAAAATCAAACATTTCATGAGAACCACTTGGTGGTCTATATATAATACCTACAGTACACTTTTCGTTCATGTGGGGTAATATGACGTCAACAAATAAAGATTCAATAGATTCATTAAAAATAGAAAGATCGGGTCTATTTTTAAAGTTAAGATCGTTATTAATAAATAGGCACACGCCGCCACCCCTTTGGTTTTCACGATGTTTTTCAATGAGAGCGTAATTATCTATGGATATCAGGGGTGAAATAATATTGGTAAACCATGTTTCCGTAAAACCGATTATTGAAAATTTTTCTTTTAATAAAGAAATAAAAGTATTGATTTCGTCGAAATTTTGGTTTAAACTTCGGCTATTATGGTGAAAAATTGAAAAACTGGAGTGAGATTCTACATCATTAAAAGAGTTAATGTTATAATACCTGCAGGTGATATTGTCTGCAGGATTAATGTCATCAGTCGCTGATAGCGTCGCCATCAGTAATAAATATATTGTCAATACAATCATTATTGCGGCTCAGTGAATCTAGGGTTGGAATTCCTCGCTTTGCTGAGATTTGGATGAAATAAGATGACAAGGAAGAAACATAACATATGTAAAGACATTCTAGTCATTCATGCTCTTCAACATGCAAGCCACAAAAAAAAAAAAAAAAAAAATCAAGATTGATAACGGGTCAAAAAAGATGTTCTCCTGATGCTTTTTGGAACATTTCCCGAGATAGAATAACAATCGGGCGGATGGATATCGACTCTAATAGGAGTATGCCACCCTAAATCAAAAAACTTTTTTGAAATGTGCAGACGACACTGCCATACAATTTTACAAACACATATTTTGTATAAAACGTGCGTAGGCTAACAATGGTTTTGTATTGTTTTAAAGAAAACATCTTGCCTTGCTGTGCGGCCTGATGTAGCCACCGAAATGGAGATGGAGTTCGTTTCTACAAAGACGAAAGATTTGGGAGACAAAATTTCAACTGCATGACGGTCTAGAGGCCTACCAAGCTGTTTGAGGTGGGGATAGGCATAGGGCCATAGGCACTACTACTAATCGGTACTAGGCTAGGCTTCAACAACTAGTATTACGACAGTAAGAGTAGATCGGCATGTTTTGGTCATAAAGTCCAGGATTTCCTGTTTAGTTCCATTTTAGGCTTGGCTTACTACTTATTTGAGATCAAAGCAAACAAGCATAGACCTATATGGCTTCCTATGTCTAGGCCTACGGCTGAGTTATGTATGTATGTATGTATGTATGTATGTATATGTGATCTTCCCGCAAGCAGGAACTCGCGAAAGAAGCCATGGAGGCTTATAGACTCGCAAGCTGACCGAAGCCAATCTCTCGGCACACATCCATTTAACGTCCATGTCGGGAAGTTGTTATTGAACAACACCCTTGCCAGACGACACACATTGCTGTCGGCGGGGAATCGAACCGGGGATCTCATGACTGGGAGACGCCGGCGTTAACCACTAGGCTATACACTCCGCCAGTTACGACTGAGTTATAACAAGCCTAGCCTAGACCTACTGTAGGCTACAGTAGTTATACCAGTGCAACCAATGTAACCAAGATTCTAAAGTCTGACTGTAGCTGGGCTGAGTTAGGCCTAATGGACCTATATGCAGACAATTAGCTGTGTATCTCAATCATAGGAATTGAAGTTGAATATGGCCATAAGAAGTAGCCTACTACTAGTAGCATGGTCACTTCGAAGTTCGGACACCTAAGCCTTAAAACACCCCAACACTATATCTTCTGGTATAAATCACATGAAAATATACTTGATATGGTGGGAGAATTGTGTTATAGTACGATACACGGCCAAACTTTCTTCCTGCAAACTGTTTTCACGTTGTATTCCAAGAAGATTCTTCGTGATTGTGGAACTGGTAATTGCAAAGTTCGGACACGCAACCCACAGATAAAATTGGTGGCGCAGTTGCTTTTTCAGTAATTATAACAGACTTCATAGATCTCCGTCATTTTATTGACTAATATGTAAGTAATTTCTTGCACACGGGCCATTTTGGAGAGAAAATAACTGTAGCTTTGTACTTTTTGGTGAAATTTGGCTCTTCCTGTAAGTTGTCATGGTAAAATCGTGTATTTCTTAGGGTGTCCGAACTTAGCAGTATGCCGAACTTCGCACTACTGACTATACTACTATGGGCATAGCAATACATATTACTAGGTCTAATGCTATGCATGAAGGCCAAGACTGTCTATAGATAAACAGTCCTTCTCAAATTCACTCAAGCATTAAGAATTTGTAACTTGATAAGCTACCCCAAATACTGCCACAAGGATTCATCCTTGAGCGCACCTAATTAATTCACCAGTCAACATGTATGATTGTAAACATAAGTGCTCTAAATCTAATGGCCAGCACTACTTTCCTGTGCTTGAAGACATGTTTGGCTTGACCACTGAAATAATACTCTGTGTGTGTTTAATCATGAATTTGTGCAGAGGAGCATTAAGTATGCCTAGCATTACCAAATGGGGTAGATATTCAATATCCCCTTTTTTGGCCAACAACAGGTCGAGTCAGTTGGTATTGCAATATAAGTATATGGAAGATGGTAATGGCTTAGCCTAAGATACTCCTAGGGTAAGCACCTAGCATGCTATGCAACAACGCTTTGATTGAAGATTTGTTAACAGACTTATCAGCCATAAGGCTAGTTCTAAATTAGCTAGGCCTTACACAGTTACAGTTTCAGCCAAAAACTCCATTAGGCCTATACAATTTGGCCTACTGCCACTGGCTGAAGTTTAAAACGATATGGTTAAGACTTAGACTAGACTCAGTACATCAGCAAAAATCGTTTAAGTCGAAGACTATATTGCTAGGGTTTTGCAGGCCTGCCAACTCTCGCGGTTTACTGTACAACTCTCACTGCAAGTCTTCAAAATTTTACGAAAGTTTGTTATACCTTTGAGTTTGACATCAGCGTCCTCGAAATTGGGTCTGTTCACGTTTCACGGTTACCAAAGGTAGCAAATTTTCAAATTACAGTACAGAACTTCTATTCTAAATGAAAGAAATATAATTAATATCTGCAATTCATGAATTAGAATTGACCAGACCTTAAAACTATTCTGGAAATTATATTCAAGATGGTAGAAAAGTGTGACAATCTATAAATTTTCTAAAAGTTGTTCTTTTCTTAATGGTGGTGCCACTCCACCATTAATCAAACATATGTTGTTCATTTAAAGGCAATAATAATGAGTAGACAAACATGTTATTAATTCATAACCTTACTAAAAAAGATATATAAACTCTTAATAGGTTCCAAGTTCGAAACAAAGAAAAGTGATCAACAAGACATAAATTTATTAAACACAAGCCATGCTTGTTATTATACTAAGCAATACATTTCAATGTGTAACACGCAGGCACACAAAATTCTTAGTAGTTGCATATTTGCACGCACTGTTCTGGCCTTCGGTTAAGCATTAGGAGTTGAGACCGTTAACTTACTTAGCCCAATCTGATATTACAAGATGACTTCTCCTGAGCTGGATACCGATGAAGAGTACAGTATCATTGGAAAATATCGTTCGTCAGGACTGTGCCCTGAAAATTCAACATTAAATCTAAGAAGATCGATACGGAAAAGATCAAAGAGTTTAGACTAATGGGAGCAATAAAGATCCACCGAGCTTTGTGCTGAAAAGTGTGAGCAGTAATACTTTTAAATCAAGAAAAGCCAAAATCATGCAATTTAAGTCATTGAAATTAAAAAAGCTTCACTGTCCAGTATCAAAAATATTTGCAAACTTTGATACAGCATTCTGTTCTGTACAAGAATTGTTGATTGTACGCACCTTATTAGCAGTGTAAGAATACCTGCTTTTAGCACATTCAGTCATCGAGTAATCTTTTGTTAACTTTCAATAAGTATATACTGTATCAGCATGATTGGAAATCCTTAATAGCAGTATATTGTCTACAAAACTCAGATATAAATCACTTGAACATCAGTTGGTATGATTGTGTATGGTTCTGAATGCTATTTTCCTTTTTTTTTAGGTGGGTGTGAATATGATTGGACCCCTTGCAGAGACCATCAATGGAAATAAGTACATCATAACCCTATGTGACTATTTTTCAAAATGGCCAGAGGCTGTTGCTGTAAGAGACAAAACAGCATAAACCGTTGCAAACTTTCTGTTTGAAACCATGGCCAGGTATATATCCATCTACTTTGTTTTTACTTTACATAACATACAGGTAGTTTTGAAGTTAGTTATGCAGACCTGCATTTGTTCTCAGTTTTACCTGTGACCCAGAAAGCGGCCAAATGGTTACAGGAATTTCTTGAAGTTGTTTTATAAGTTAATGTTAATAAAATGTTAGTGGGATAACGGTCAGTGCATCCAAGACCAGGTGTTATGTCAGTGCTTAACTTACTTGTTTTGAAAGAAGTGCTAAAAGAATCTCCTGATTAAACCACACGGCCACTCTGAAGATGCCAATAGTTTACTGCATTACTCATAACCAGTTCTTTAACAACTTGTTTAATTTTTCATTTATTTAGATTTGGGTGCATGAAAGTTGTCATCTCAGACCAAAGAGGAGAATTTGTTAATTCTCTGAACAAGTCCGTGTTTGACATGACAGGGGTGGGCCACAGAGTATCCTTCAGCTACCACCCACAGACCAATGGGCTGGATGAAAGATTCAACCAAACTCTGCAAAATGCAAATGTCACTCATCAAAGTTGTCAATCAAAACCAAGATGACTGGGATGAAACACTGTCTTCCATTCTCATGGGGTACCGTACAGCAAAACATGGTTCTACAGGTCTTTCTCCTTTTGTTGTGATGTTTGAAAGGTTTGTAATAAATCAAACCTACCATTGCTGAATAGAGGTTTACATTTGTAAAGGTCATATACGGAGAAAAGCAATCAGGGACAAGAGAGTTTGGAAAAATCCTGCATAGCTACACTGATCCTCTATAGGATAAAATCTCATTTGACACATCCCAGGTCCTGGGAAAAACTGCTAAATAGCAAGTACAAAAGATGAACATTCATTAAATTATAAAAGCATGCCAATTAATTTAGATACATGCAATTAATGCCACTGATATTGGTTTTGTTTTTCAGTTATATATCATATTTTGGGCTGGTATGCAATTTGGACCTATAACAGCACAGAATATACTTTTGTTTTATATTTCTGCTGGTTTGAGTATGTGATGTGACTCAGATTTATGGTTCCAGGGTCTTAATAGTGAAAATAAAATATATAAAAATTTATTTATTCTTCAGTCAACAAAGTGTTGTGAATAATTAATTGTTAATTATCTTCATATATCCAGAGAGCCATTGTTACCAGTCGACATTGAAGACTCCATTGTCCAACCAGAATCTCCTGCTGCAGTGATGCACAGCGGGAGAGGGTTTTTCAACTCATGTCACAGTCGCAGGACATAATCAAAGGTTTTGTAAAAGAAAATATTGGCAAAGCCCAAAAACGGCAAAAAAAGAATTTTGATTAAAGGCAGCAATCAAAACAGGTAATTACATAATGCTATGTTGTGCATTGAAAACTGCACTGTAGTGAAATGAATGGCAACACATACATTGTATTATGATGTTTACGTATATATGCTGGATTTTGTTTTATTCAGAGCTTCAAAGTTGGTTCTATAAGTGTTCTCGTCCGGAATGCTAGAAAGGATGCCCGAAGAGGAGGGAAGCTCGAAAACTTTTGGCTTGGGCTGTATGGAGTCAAGACTGTGAATGAGAAAGGGCTGTACACACAGCCTTCCTTTGAAGAAGAAATTCAATCAATTTTACTTAAAGAATTTCACACAAGTAAGATTCCTTTACAGTCTTTTTATTTGGGAGGGGGGGTCGGGAGAGGGGGTTGATTGGCATGATTCCTCCATAATTTTCTTAACAATAATCAGTAACTTGATGAGTTCTGTGCTGGCTTATGTGAGGGTAAGGGCTGTAGCTGTCTTCACACAATAAATCAATTTGACTCAATGGCTTTAAAAAATGAAACATAATTGCCAACAATAAAAGAGAGAAGAATAAGTTAATTAGAAAACTCCAGTTTCCAGACAAATGTTTTCAAATATTTGATTTTATTTGCTTAGTTTCGAGAGGAGAATTTTATGTGATGTCAGTTTGAAACTCAGCAATTAAATGTTCAACTTCTAATTAGCTTCTTGCCAGATCAACTTGGTAAAACCACATATAGTAACTACTTTCTTTGGTGTAGATATCATGCATGGTAATGAGTGGGCGGGGTTAACATGAAACTAGTATCAACATGTTGCTTGACCATTACAACATTTTTAATCTCTGGTTTATTCTGCTGATTGAATGTTTGTAACGGGCGGGACCAAAATAGATTTTTGCTGACGTTCTCTTGTTAGCTCCAATCTGAAGAATGGTAGGTTGGTTTGAGGTGATCCTTGCAGCAATGATGAGCTAAGGAGGGTCGTTATTGCTTTTGGTGCAGATATTGTGCAACAAAATGAGTGGGCAGGGCTTAACATTAATAACTGTTAGCTCCAATCTGAAGAATGGTAGGTTGGTTTGAGGTGATCCTTGCAGCAATGACGAGCTAAGGAGGGTCGTTATTGCTTTTGGTGCAGATATTGTGCAACGAAATGAGTGGGCAGGGCTTAACATTAAAACCTGATCTGCAATTGCTCACCAACCATATGTGGTATGACTAAATTTTATTGTGCTGAGGAGGTTGGTTACACAATGCAATGTTTTCAGTGTTATTATTTTGCTACATATTGATGAGATGTGTGACAAAATAAGGTTCAGCTGAAATTTCCTTATAAACACAGAATCGGAAGAATTTTATTCCATTTGAGTTGATACTTAACATAATGATACCTCATAGCCTGCAGGAATGGTCCGTCTCGTTTTCTTGGCAGATATTTTCCACTTTCGCCCATGTTTGTTGCATCTCAATCATCATTTCCAGCTTTTTCTAATATTTGTAGAGCCTTAATTACTATTAAGTGTGCAAACCCCCTTCCCTCCCCCCACACACAAACAAACGCATACACAAATTACTCATGTTACATCATGGAAACCATAATGCATTTTACATTGGTTGATTTTTCATATATTGAACAAACTAAATATTAAGAAAATGTCCCTTAAAATATTACTTAATTCAAAAGGGAATTGCGATATAGCATCATTACGGTAATGTTGCTTTACCATTCCAATGTTGTTGTTATAGGAGAAATGATATACTGCTTAAATCTTCATGGTGGTGGCAGCAACCCAATGAGATTCCTGGCTTGCAGCCGACAGTATCAGGAACTTGGCCAAAGTTGGTTGAGTTGATAATCTAACACACTGTCTAGACTGAGTTTGCAGCAAGAACAGCCATCAAATTACCATTTCCCCAAAGAGTGGTGTAGCTGGGAACCACATTGCACTTTGCATGTGTGGTTGGAGTATTAATTTTATACAGGTTGTAAAACACTGCATGAAGTCACATTTATTCTTTCATCAACATTGATTCTATCATCACAGAAATCCTCATAGAGGCATAAATTTCCAGAATAGGCACTGATATTGACCCACTTAAATTTCATCTGATCTTGAATTTGGTATGACCTCTATGTATTAACATATGCCTTAATTAACAAAGAAAAAAATGCAAATTTGTATTCAATATCCAATAAATGTCTCGTAGCGTTTAAATTTTTTATTGCAAGAAAGAATTTTTTAACAAAAGGAATCGATATACATATGAACATATCCACAGTGTACTAACACAAATAATTGCTGACCTGTGCTGTGATACAGTAGGTTGTTGAATATACAGTAGCTGTTGCATGTAATCCATAAATTTAATTATTCTATATTTCAGGAACTTGCAGCCAGTATCATCAGTACAAACACACCAGATGAGGTTAGCAGCCCAAGTTTGAATATGATTCAAATATCCAATAGAAGAAATTTGAATTAAAGGTAGTCTGTATAGGCAACAAATTATAGCATACTTTTCTGAAGATTTCAAAAATTACATTCCTTGAGATTGTTATTTCCAGATTGGTCTGAGACATTCTAAATGAACACACAAGATGACTGAATGTCTTAGTGAGGTAAATTTCCTCCAGGGTGGTAATGACAACAATTTAAAATGTTGACCAAATGTGACCGTATTGGAACTTTCGCATATTTGGGGCCAAACAAACCTCTGCCCCCCTGCACAATTTCCCACCCCAACCTATGTTCTATATTTCTCTTTCACAATATATGTTACCTTCTTACAGGGAGAAACATGATCAAGGTCAATACAGCCCCACAGTTATTGCATATTTATCCAACTCTTGCAAAGAATACTGGTTTTTCTATTTCAAATTGAGTTTCCGTTTCATTATTTTATGGATATAGATCCATGTTATTGTGAATTTCTTGATCGTGGAAAATCACTGGCCATGCTCGAAAAGTCACATTAAATATTGTTAAATGTTTTTATTTCAGGAACAAAGCAATCCTGTTACTGTAAAGGTAAGTAACCTAAGACAACCCATGCAGCTTTAGAAATAAATTCATTAAGGCAGGGATTCCAAGCTACGGAGGTGCAAGACTTCATGTGACTTGATCCTCCTCACCTGGAAATGTTGAAAAATGGAAGACCTTTACTGTGCCAGGACCATATCCTTGACAAACTCCTATGCCTGGAGAAGGGAAAATCCCAACCTATATGGGCACAATTGCAAGGGGCATTTTGTGATGTTCCAACCCCATCCCAAGGATTGACACTTATTGCAGAATATCATAATTTTCACTTCAACAATGAAGGTTTTAAGTTTTATTATCCCCCAAATATACTAGATTTCCAACATGGGCACTCTCTTTGTCAAGTTCATGATACCTCTACTCTTTTCTCCCAGTAGCATATTCCAACAAATGGTTATTAAGATATGATGTGTTTATCATTTTACTTGATGAGAGTAACTGTTCAGCTACAGAAGCTAGTGACAGACTTCCAAGAAAGTGCTTTGAAACATCAAGCAATCGTAAAGAAATGGATACAAATGAAGGCTGCAACCCTAAACTTTTCCACTCATATTGATGAGCCACCCATGTCAGATGTAGATTTCCTACAAATCTAAATTTTCCTTCTTTTATAGCTTCTTTGCAGCATCATTCAACACTATGATGGACATAGCTCTGAATTAATGGAAGTAATCAAAGCTCTCTTCCACGCAATTTCAACCTGAACTTTATGGGCCTCCTGTCTCGCAAGGTTGAAACAGATTCTTCCAGAGTTTGATTCAACTGCACAGGAGGATGCATTAGAATTCCTTGGTGCAGTTTACACATCATCATGCACTTCCTGTAACCAAAGCCAGTGCAAACTTTTAGATGAGTAAGAGATATAGATCGTTCTGTGAAAAGCATCAAAGCAACCCCCCAAAAAATAAGTGAACTTTTCAATGTATTATTTAAATTTATGCCATGTTGGCCCAAATATTCAAATTTGGTCACCTTTGGTCAAAATTCTATAAACTGTTTTTATTACAACTTTTGAGGAAATTTACCTCACAGGGACATTCAGTCATCTTGTGTGTTCATTAAGAATGTCTGAGAACAATTTGGACTAAGGGCCTACATGAAAGTAACTTGTTAAAAACTTCTAGCAATTATAGCATCCTATAAATTGGGGCATATACAGACTACCTTTAACATTGAAACTGATTGGGAATTTGCTTAGGTTTGCAGGGAATTAGTCATTTTTAAAAGAGGTATCATGGCACCAGTTAGATCTGACTGATAAACTTGCATCAATACAATGAGGATGCACATTTTGTAAGGCTGGGTTTAGATGATAGTCTGTATCTGATTTATAAGTTTGTTGCTCTTAATAGTAATTCTGATAATTTTAAGTAAAAGCTGAATGAAAGTTTTCATTTATACCTGATAATCCAGAGGGTAAAGGAACAAATGGAAATTGCAATAGAAATGCAACATTGTTGTAATGAGTAACTTATTTTTTTCCTTTCCAGGTACTTCTTCTTACATACAACAAATGAGATGAAGTGGACTTCCTGCAATGAGACTTGCACTGTCGGGCAAACTCATATCCAGTAATTCCAATATATCCTAGTAACAAGGGCTATATGTCATGCTTGAGTATGCAGGGGCACCTTGAAGTGTGTCTAGATTGCAAAGATCTTGAAGGCTGTTGTGAGTCCTGGTGAGTTCCTGCAAACTCCCTGTTTTTGTCATATTGTTTTCATTCCATGCTGTTTTGTGTTATGTAAAATTGTTTCAATATGTAACACAATGCATTTTTGTGAAGTAGCAGTATGTGTGTTTATAGTGTAATGCTAAGAGCCTGTCATTACGATAACTCAATAAACTGACAAATGAACAGTAGTCAAATTCTGAAACTATTAGTGATGTAAGTTAATGGCCAGAATTCATACGTTGGAAATTTTCAGGTTTAGAATCCAGCTTGAGTTGAAATGATCCCATTGAGCAGTTCTAAATACTGTATACAGGCATCTTTTCATATTGACTGTAGATCTCTGGTGTTATGTCTTTCACAATTTATTAATTTATTAAGTGTTGTGGAAAGAGTTAATTTCACATAGGGTGACATGTATATGTGAAATTAATTAACTAGTTAATTATATTTAATCGTCCAGTGTGAAGAAATTACACTAAATCACCATTGTCGCCCTAAGTGGTGAGTTTATGCTATGTCGTCCTAAGTGTTGTGAAAAGAGTTAAATTTACCTAGAGCAAAGATGTCGCCTTAGGAGCTTTATGTGCAATTCACTATTTTTTTAATTAAATACTTTGGTATTTGTATTAGGCAGAGGGATTATTATAAATAGCACACCATCAGTCCGGTTCTCCTTCAATACTTCTCTCCAGAAAGGACACAATTTTCTGGCCAATGGTTCAAGAACGGGATTGATAAAGTATACCGTTTGTATTAGAAACCATTACTTCATCTAGCCAAGGATGTGAAGAATTATTAGTCTCCAGTAGTTCTTGATTCAGTGGTTCATATTCAATTCATGTTGAGTTTTCAGGAACTATTACCAGTTATGCAACGAGTCAGGGCTAGAGTCACTAAATTTCAGAGAAATAAAGTAACTCAAACACAAGTTCATGGACAGTCTTCCCACAGATCTAGATTATGCAGTGACCAAGGCCAAGATTCAACTCAAACGTAGGTTTCATAAAAGTGATATCTTTATTAAGTATCTTGATAGTCACTGACTTTTTCATGTTTGCTGATAGTGGTTGTACCAGATGTCATTGTCTTAAACTCCACAAGTCACAAAGTAGCATTAATATTCGGCATAAATTTTTTTCTAATAGTGTCGTGAATGAGTGGAATGGTTTGCCTGAGAAAATTGTACTTGCAAGTACTGTAGTGTGAAGGGGTTTAAGAATGCTTTGGACAAGCACTTTAAGCATTGTAATCGGGTCTGATCGTTTGTGTCATCAGTTTTCTTCCATCTCCTATAGGGTCTTTGATGGGGACTTGAGTGTCCCTCCTGATCCTTTTTCTTTACTAAACTAATCTAAACTAATAAGGTCAAGCATAAAGTATGTGTGCTGTAAGCCTACGCAATTGCAGAAGCCAACCTTCTTAACCTTTTTGAACTAGCACTTTTAAGGTTAACTTAACCTTGTAGAAGGTAAGCTTAACTTTTTCTTTGCAAATGTAACACGAACACAATTGAGCAAGAGTCGTGCCTGCAATGCCACTGCATGAGGGAAATTCACAGTGACAGAGTAAATAATTGCTTTCCCACCCACGGATGAACACATGTTAGGTATATTACTATCACTAATCTGGGGATATTGCATTTAAAATATAAATATGTTTATCAGCTGGTCAACAGTTATTTAAGGTATCATTTAATTGTTTTCATTTACTCCATTAGTGGTCTTCCCTTTTCCAACAGCTTTACTGGAAAGACTCTTGCTCAGCTGCATTACACAAACACTTTACTAACAGAATACTGCAGATAGCTGATCATTAACTATGTTAGGAATCCACATGCAGTTCTGGTTATAAAAATAGTAAGAGACAAGATCTGTATTTCAATCTATGTTTATGGTTAACTACGATTAAGAATAATGAATTATAATTTTAATAAATGAGCCCTTCAGTACTGATAACCAGGATTTTAGTTATCTATTTTTTCTTTCTTTACAGTACAGAAATGCAGGGTTGCACTACACCATTTCCCACAGAGGAAGTATGGCAGAAAACAGGTGGAATTTTACATATAAATGCCAAAAATGTGCTGGACAGAAAGGTTCAATAAACTTTTGGAACATTGACACCTCATTCACTTACATGAGGAAACCTTTTCTCATAGATGTTGAATAAACAGTTGTAAGAAGATTAACATGTAGAATTGGTTCTGAAACTAAATCAGTATTTATGAACTCCTCACATCTATGATCTCACCATAAAAGAACAGAAGCAAGTTGTTGAGTTTGAAGAGTTAGCAACTTAAAATTAGGAAAAAGTTTCATATTCAAGAAGAAATCAAATTTCAACTTTATGATAAAGAATGGGATGATTGCATGGGTAGGTGTGAAAAACCTCTCAGCTACCTCAAAGGGGAAAAGTGAAAGTAATACCCATCACCTCAGAGCTTATACCATCACAGACTTACACTCACTAAGTAGTACATGTAGCTTAAGTAGTTGTAGATCTGGTGAGTAGCCTACTTCTGTGCAGTGTAGTAGAGCAAAAGCGACAGAAGTTTAAAAGCATATATTACTCCTCAATGTGGTGTAAGAATCAGCTGAACTGAGCCCCAAGCTGCATTCAGAATAAGCTTAGGCCTATATATACATTTAGACATATGGAACTGGAAAGCTCACACCTTTACAATGTCAGACCAAGATTGGATGGCATGGGCTGATGACATAAATGAAAAGTTGGCAAAACATACATCAGTCCCAGCAAGTTACACAGAGGGATGCAGAATGTGGACAGGTGCCTACACCATCAGTAAGCCAGGGGCACCAGCATATGGCATTATTTTCACAATGCTAACCCTGGCAGCTAAGAGAAGAGGCAGCAGAGTCCACATTCTGACATATATGCTCTTCAAAGTATTGTGCAAAGTAAAGAAATCTTAAGGACCAAACCGTTTGACATCTCCTACATATGCCACAACAGCCTACATGTGGAGAGAGGTGTCACATCTCTCAACAGTATCCTGCAGTGCAACACAGCAGAAAGCCTTGAAAGTTTGATGGCTCTTGCCAAGTTTATGGTCATCAGCTTGATTGCCTACTTCCCTGACTGAGTGATACTGTTTTAACTCATAACAGTGAGTGTGGATAGACTCAGTTTACAAATTACTGGCATCACTGATAAATATTGTCATCTTCATCATCAGTGTAGATTTTCATCCTAGAGTAACTGGTCATGAATCAGTTGATCTTTCTTATAGATACTGGACTGGTTTATGTTTTTAGTTCTACCATGTAGCTTGTACTTTCTCTCTGAGTTGTGCTCTCCTCCATCTGTATGCTCTGCCTCTCTTACGTAATTCATCACATTGCTGTTTTCTTTGCATCTATTTCAGAGTCTGGATACATGGACTATTTGAGCTCACCTTTAATACTGCAGCTTCCATCTTCCTGGCTATGGACTCTTCAGGCACATTATATGTTATGTGTATGGAACTGTAGTCCCTGTACTGACCAATGCACGAAAGTGTGGTACTATGTTTTGGATTGGTCACAGTGAAAGCCTTATTGATGACATCTGCTTTTGAGTGGAAGTCTCAAAACGAGTGGACCATAATCATTTGCTGCAGGTGAGTGTCTCAGATATTTTGTTTAGCTTCCTGCTGTCAGTGTGGGATATTAGCAGAGAACCCTTTGCAGCATTTGGCATACATGGAAATGTGTACTTCCTGCCCCTCTTGCATACAAATGAATGCTTTTGGCAATATAAATGATTTCCACTGTAGTACTTTGCAAGGCATTCTAAACATGTTGATGAAGCGCTTTTGATATTTCAGATATAAGAAATTTATTGACCATATAAATTGGCATTCAGTCCATCTCAGTAAAACAGACAATAAAACAATCATAAATACATCGAAAATACATAAAAATCTGATTCCTAAAATGAAAAATTAAGACTACTATGTCCATGTTCTGACACATATATTTGGCCTATTTCCTACATAATTCATTGGCAAGATTGAGAATAGCCCTTTGCAAGAAAGAACGCCATATCTCTCAGTTCGGCATCTCATGACAATTAGTCTGCCTGTTTGATTGCTGTAATCTACCCGATGCCCCAGAGGATGTTGGGATGACATGATTGACTTCATATTACTCTGTGATACTCTGACAAGCAACTCATCTACTGAACTGAGGTCATGTGACCGACAAACTTTCCTTGCTTTAGAAACTAGTCTACTTAACTTGGTCATGTCTCTAGCAGTAGTATTTTCACCCCACGCAGCTAAACAGAATGTAATGGTGGTCTTGATTGCCGATTTTAATATAGAACAGAGAAATAAGAGTTGGTCTAGTCCGAATAAATTAAGCTTCTGTAATAGGAACATACGCTGATTAGTCTTTGCTAGAATATGTTTTACATGTTCATCCCACTCCAATTTATCAGTGATGGTTTCTCCCAGGTATTTATAAGATTGTCAAGCGCTTCTTAGTCACAGTTTTTGCAGGAACATATCAGAGGAGAATACTGCTTTAATATAGTCAGTGCTCTGCGGAGTGACTTGAGTAGGTGAACTTGATCTAACAGGTTAAGTTCACTTTCAGAATAAGTAGTTACAGCCATTGTACTACTGAACCTTTTACATGCCTTGCCATCAGCATCAGTTGTGAGACACTTGACCATTAGTGGATTCTTACCTGTAAGTAATTTGGATTCACAAATCTTTCCACCATTTTGTTCATCTCCGAAATAGGGCATCTTTGCTGAACAGCCCTCATTGCCTGGACTTTGTACCTTGTGATCCCTTCTTCTTTTCATTTCACCCATTAAGCACAACTTGTTACTGTGATGGTAACCAATAACAAATGTATCCATGGTGACATTCGCAACTATTACATCTCTGCATTGGCTTGCAGGAGCAAATGGAGTCTTACTTCTTGCATTATACTTAGAGGGTTGTGATATTGATGATCATATTCTGCCTGAATTGGAAAGTCTTTGGAGAGGCCATGCAGTTGCAGTGTCTTCTTAATTAGAACCCTCTTTTGTGCCATATTATTATTGATTAATTTCTTTCATTACATGTAGGTACAAACTGGTTGTAGTGTACTGACCACAGGACTGGGAAGAGACATGCTGTCGAGCAATCTACGAGCTGCACTTGAACTGCCCACTACTCAGAGGCAGCGGGGGCTACCCGTTCCTGGGAAAGGCATCCATACCTGGCGCTCATCCTGTAGTAAGTAATGTTTACATGTACATGCTATTGTGTCTGGGCTGGGTAAAATATAATTCCTTATTCTAGGTTGCCAGGGTCAGCTCTGTGCATCGTTGTCTTTGTAGAGAGTTTCAGAGTATGTTTGGTAGACCAAACCAACTGTGAATAGGAAATAACGGCTTTCAAACAGCATGTGTGTGTATTTGATTAGATGTGTGTGTGCGTGAAGCTATGGGGTTGGAATGGGATTTATTGTGATTGGTGATTACCCAGTATGTGAACATAGAGCATTCGATATTATTTATAATTCCTTTTGAAACAGGATTACTGGAGCATAAAGTTGATGGACAAATTTAGGAATGAGAGGAACACATGCAAGCAGTAAAGAGGAGAAGAAACAGTTAAGTGACACCTGTTCCACTGAAAAATAACCAAGTAGATGACCCAGCTAGCAAACAAAGGCATAAAATGTAAGTACAGGTATAACTTTTGAGAATGAAGCTCATCTTGAGGAAATAGACATCATTAAATAATTAACATACTAGACTAAAATTGCATTATGCAGTCCTATTCACAAATTCTATTTGATTTGTTTATCACGTGAATATATTCAATGTGAGAGGAAGTCCTCTAAAAAACCTTCAGATGGCTTAACAAAGTAGAGGACTCCCTGTAAAGAAAAGGAAAAAGAAAACAAAATATATAAGAAAAAATGAACATGTTCAATTAATAAGATGCAATAATTCTTTGAATAAAGTTTCTTCTGAATGATTTTGCAGAAGGTTTATTTGTAATATTGTCTGATAGAGAATTCCATGTTTTGATTGTACGTGCCCTTAGTGATAACATCCCCATTGTAGAATTATACCTGTTATAATGTGCATTGCCTGAAGATCTGGTATTGTAATGATGAATATCACTGTTACATATTAAGTAGTCATTAAAAGCATTTGGTAACAGTCCATTCCATGCCTTATAAGCAAATGTAGCAAGGTTAACCCTAATAATGTCATCAGCTTTTAACAACTTAGAACGCTTAAAAAGAGGATTTGTGTGGTCCCGTGGTTTGGCATGTGTTATATGGCGGACTGCTCTCTTCTGTGTAATACAAATGGGATTCAGATTGGTATATCTAGTACCAGACTATATGTTACAACAATACGTAATATGTGGCTGGACTAATGTCTGATAGAGAATCTTTAATATGTGTTGTGGCAGATAATGCTTAGCTAAAACACCGTTGTTTTTTGCAACTTTTTAACAGACAGTTGTAATGTGGTCACACCATTTAAGTTAATGATCTATATATACGCCTAAAAATCTAGTACTATTGACTTGTTGTAGTCTTTTACTACCCATAGTAATATCAGCATTCCATGTAAAATTTTTAGAAGTGTTAAAAAATATATAGTTTGTTTTATCAATATTCAATGATAATTTGTTGCCAGCGAACCAGTCGCTGAACTTGTCTAATTCAGTTGATACTTCAATATGAAATAAAATTCTCGATTGTGATACGAAGAAATTATTTGTGTCGTAAGCAAACAAAACAACTTTAACTTTATCAGAAACATTGGTAATGTCATTAACATTTAGGATAAAAAGCAATGGACCAAGTATAGAGCCTTGTGGCACACCACATTGAATTCTCTCCGGTTGGGAATGAGCATTTTTGTAGGATGTATATTGGTAGCGGTTTGCTAAGTAACTGTCGATCCAATTAAGAGGGGTTCCTCTTATGCCGTAACGGTGTAATTTATTAAGCAGAATTGTGTGGTCTATTGTGTCAAAGGCCTTTGAGAGGTCCAGGAAAACCCCGACACAGGTACTATTCTTGTCAAGATTACTATACAAATTGTCAATGGCATCAGCTAGTGCTAGCTCAGTGGAGTGTTCAGGACGGAATCCATACTGTTCCTGGCATAAAATGTTATATTTTGAAATAAAGTTAAAAATACGATTATACATAAGCCTTTCAACTATTTTGGAAAAACATGATAATAGTGATATAGGTCGATAATTTTCAAAGTTTTCTGAATCCCCTTTCTTAAAGACGGGGATGACCATGGCAATTTTTAGCATATCAGGAAAAATACCGGTATTGAACGACAAATTACAAATGTGGGTTAATGGTTTGGTAATAAATAGGATAACTTGTCTTACAATACCAGGCTTAAAATCATCGTATCCAGCTGCTTTATCGGGTTTCATACAAGAGGCTGCTGTTTTTAACAACTCCTCACTGACAGGATGAGAAAACATGGAATGAGTGTTAACATCAATGTTCACAGATTCCTGTGATTTACGTTTGTGGTTGATTTTACTTGCCAGTGATGGCCCCAGATTGACGAAAAAGTCATTAAATTTATTAGCAATGTCATGGTCGGTGTTAATCTCATTGTCACCATCCTTGAAAAAGAGGGATACGATGATTGTTTACGACCTTTATGGAGTAGTTGGTTAATGGTATCCCATGTGCCTTTTGGGTTACTCCTCGCATTATCAAATTTATTGTTGAAATATAAATTTCTAGAAAATTTGATAACATGATTGAGCTTATTGCGATATTGAGAATAAATAGTTTTATTTACACCAGACGGGTTCTTAATATGTCTTTTAAATAGCTTATCTTTTCTTTTGATAGAAACTAGAATACCTGCAGTAATCCACAGGTGTCTCTTTCGACGTCTCTTAGATTTGGTGACGCATTGCTCAGGAAAGCATTGATTATATATGGCATTGAAATTGTTATAAAACATAGAATAGGCAATGTTTGCATCAGTTTGGGATGAATCATTTTCCCAAGAAGCATCTCGGATTGTTGAGAAGAAATTCTTTACATTTGTTTTGCAGTAGTTCCTCACATACATGGGCCCCTTTGCCTACTTTTGTGATGGCAGTTTGGAGAAATAATGGATAATGGTCACTGAGATCGGTTACAAAGATACCAGTTATTAGTTTGCAGTCATCATTGGTTATAACATTATCTAAAAGAGTTGCAGAAGTGCAACCCACACGGGTAGGTTTGGTAATAGTAGGAAAAAATCCACTGGCATATAGTAAGTTTAAAAAGTCAGCAGATTTAATATTGTCAGCAAGATCAATATTATAATCACCCATAATGTATGCACTATGTCGTTCATTCGGGAGTTGGGTTAAAATTTTGTTTTCGTGTGTCAGAAAAATATGCAGTGAACTTTTGGGAGGCCTATAAATTACGCCTATGGTATAATTTTTTATTGCTGATGTTATGTCAACCTCTATGAACATTGACAGAATCATTGAAAATGCTTATATCGTTTCTGACTTTGAAATTTAAATCGTTGTTAACAAATAAACAAACACCGCCACCTCTCCTTTCGGGACGATGCCTTTCAACAAGCGTATAGTTATTGATATGGATTAGGGGGATATATCTGCAGTAAGCCAGGTTTCGGTAAATCCAATGACAGAGAAATCCTCCTTCAATAGAGACGTAAATGTAGTTATCTCGTCTAAGTTTTTGTTAAGGCTTCGACTATTATGGTGGAATAAAGACAATATGTGTTCGCTAGACATCTTGTTGTATGAAACAATATCGTAGTAATTGCATGCGATAGCTTCCTCCCCTGTTTCAAGGTATTTTGCAGCTTGCATCGCTATAAATAAATAAATGTATAACATGAACGCCATCATCTTTGCATAGGTTCTGCTGAAGAATCCTTTGTTCTGACATTTCTCGCTCTGCTGAGATTAGGAATAAATGTTTTCTTCTTTAGTCTGATAGTTTGAAAGCCGTCTTCGTCTAGGGATATTTGCCTTTTGTGGGGTTGGATGTTTCCCCTTTGTGTGCTTGCCCCCTCCATCCGCTGAGATCCAGTCTCGGGTTGTGTTCTCCGTTGTTCTACTACTTTTTGTGTTGGCAATGTCGTCTTTTGTTCAGTTCGCTGTTGTTGGTGGGTTTTCTTTGACTCCTGGTTAGGATTACTCGGGTGTCTGGAGTTCGCGTTATTGTTCTTCTTTGCTGTTGAATCTGTGTTTTGTTCGGATTTCTGTGCCCTGACCTCTTTAGCTTCTTGAATAGCGTGATCGTCCTGTTCAACTGACCCAGTGACTAATCCCTCAGACTGATATTGTGTTTCGTTTTCATGTGTATCTAGGGTCGAGCCAGCGTCTGTGTTGTCATGGCGATACTCTTCATACGTCTCAGGACAATTAAAGCTTTTATGTCCAAGTTCTTGGCATTTAAAGCATCTGACCTTTGGGCAATTAGCTTCCCGGTGCCCTTGGACATCGCAAACTTTACATTTGTAGTTAGGACAGTTTCTCCTGATGTGATCGCTTTCCAAACACAGATTGCATACTTTAGTTTGACCACTGTGCTTTAAGTTCATATTAATCCCGTTAATTCTAATTGCGTAAGGCAAGCTCTTGTGTTCTTCAGGTAGTTCTAACTGTACATATTGTATTCCGTTCTAGATATTTGGGAATCTGGGGAAGGTCTTTCGTTTCCAATCGCCTCTTATTTTACACCCATTCTCACAAAGTTTTCCTGTTAGATCTTTGTCCTGTATGAATGAAGGTACTCCGAAAACACTAACAGTTAGGAACGCTCTGTTGACACCAGTAGAAACTGATTCCCATTCACGAGGAGTCCACTGTCCAAAATAAGATCAGCTTGTTCCTTTGCTTTTAATGTGATAATCCAGCATCCCAAAGATTTCACACAACTTGCAATTCCATCTCTACCAACATCATTCATGATAGCATACAAAATCTCAGTATCTTTATATGAACTGTCGGCAACTCTGATGCTACACTCCTTTAATTTCTCCACTGTCGCAGAATCCGTACTAACAATCTTGTAGGCTAACGAACGTCGCAAGACGTCATTGCCGAGATCTCCAGCGGAAAATGTATTCCAAAATTGGAATAAAATAAAATTTTCTGCTAAATATTGTCTCAATTAGTGTCTCAAATAATACAGTTTGCAATGATGTAGTGAAAACCACACTCTATTTAACCTTGGAGATCATTAGAAAGAAGAAAATATAAGAGCTCCTCAAGGAACAGTGTTAACAGGTTGACGGGTGGTTATCCAATAACGGTTGGTTATCCAATTTTTTGACTTCATGAAGTCAGACCAACTTAAAATTGATCTCAAGGATTGGGCTTTTTGATAGGTCTATTTATATGTAGAGATATGCACTAGTTAATTGCAATTTCAGCCCTCCAAACTAGTGTAGGGATATGCACTAGTTAATTGCAATTTCAGCCCTCCAAACTAGTGTAGGGATATGCAATAGTTTATTTGCAATTTCAGCCCTCCAAACTAGTGTAGGGATATTGCAACACCCCTGTATCCCGGCCGAGCGGTAGCGTGGGTTATCAGGCAGCTGGAGGCCACCTGATGTCAGGGCAGGGAAAAGGGTGGGGCGAAGACTTATGCTAGCAGGGCTTGAACCAATACACAAAAAAGAGAGAAGAATATAGTTAAAGAGAACTGGGTCTCAAATCAATAATTTAATAGCTTAATTAACTTTAAACATACACTTAACAAAAATAAGGCAGTGACTTTCTGCCGTACACAAATATGAAAGCAAACAATGGGCAGAGATTCAGTTTAAATAAATAACAAATACACTACATACCAGGGTGTGGGCAGCACGGCTCTTAAGAATCACGAGAGTGAATACCCGACACGTGGCGCCAACGGCAGACTAAACAAATACTGCCTAATGTGGTCCCGCCCCGATTAACTTCTGCAATACCTCCGGGGAGAGCCCTAATTTGACCCTACCTCCGGAGTCTATAACATTCAAAGAAGCCAACCAGGACGGGAAATTATTAGTTGTACAATACAAAAGGAATGGCGCCCCGTAGTCAGCCCTCACTCCCGGACCCGCTCTCTAAATAATAATACTATACTGTAATTGTCGTGCTGCTCACCGCTGGTCTCCAGTTCTCTGCCCGAACTTCAACGAAATAAATTAAGTGTCCACAAAACAAAATACATAAGAAAAACAACGTCTTAATTAAACAAGGTAAAGAGAGCAAGTGAAAGTAAAATAGATAAACGGTAAACAGAACAACTCGCGTAATAAAAGAGCGAATGCCTGGAATGCTGGTGATGGCAGACGACGGGGAGAGCGAAAGAGACCTGCATAATAAACCAAAAGTAAATGGAATGGTGAATGAATGGACAACAAATCGCAGGGTAAATTATTCAAACAAAACGGGAAAACATATTCTTAGTAGCCCTGGGCGTGTTCGAAATATGGGTTACACGCATCCCGAACAACCCAGGGCATAACAATATGCACTAGTTTATTTGCAATTTCAGCCCTCCAAACTAGTGTAGGAATATGCATTAATTTATTTGCAATGTGACCCTTCAAACTGGTGTAGGGATATGCACTAGTTTATTTGCAATTTCAGCCTTCAAAACTCCAGGAAGTTGAGGGTAAGGAACCTGAAAAAGTTTGTGTTCAGGACCATTGACAACGTGGTTTATACACGAAATCTAAGATTTATGTATATATCCAAAAATATCAGTTATTTTTAATTAACTTTCCCTGCGTCAGTTTATCATCAAAAGCTCTATGAGGTAAGAACATGTTTCATTTGTAACTTTTCTAAGATTTTGACTGATATGATAATTTTTTTGTAGTTTGACGTGAAGTTAGGCGTTGCAGAAAATGTACGTTTGCAGTGTATGCTGAGGGCAGCTATGGAGACCAGGTACAATCAGGTAAGTTCGTTCCTTACTTTTTAAACATCTTAGGTCCAAGCATGTGTTATATTATGTGATATGCCTGCTACTACTGTACTAGATGGAATAATTATTTCAGTATGTGAACGAAGACGTTACAAGTATTCATATTTGCTTGCATTTCATTTTTATATTGTAGGTGATTTCTGTTGGTAGACAGCATAAGGCTAGATAGGTTGTACATATTCTACGGTATTTGCCAGTAGCACCCTCAGTTTTATCACAAGTTTTTGTAGTATAAGATGGCCGTGTCCATGTGTTCGATAAAGGTAACTGTTGTGTACATATTGTTGTTGGCGTTGGTACATAATAGTATTCCATGGCATTGGGATTAGTTGGTCATATGTACACTTAGAGTTGTAATAAATAAGCTGTATTCCCTTCAGCTATCATCTATTGACAAAGCAAATATTTTTTTAGATAGTTCTGGATTTTGGACAAATTTAAGATTTTATATCTTATTTTTTTTTATCATATGTCGGTTATAGCCATGATTTTTAGAATACAAGGTTAATTTTTGACATGAGATGCATTGTGGGTTGCATGGCATAAGCATTTAAAAGAGCCTTCTACTCCTTATAATTAAAGGAGCCATTCACTCTTTAATATTTTCTGAGCATTAAAGGAGTGTTCCGACATTTAAAAGCTAGTTTATGATTTTATCAAGCATTGTTTATTACACATTTGTTTTCCTTTTCCTCCTATTTTTTGATGTAGAGCTTGCTAGTGGGGAACAAAATACCAGCGCTTAAAGAGAAAAACTGTTCTGCCTTCCCTTGCCATACTATATCTCCCCCCCCTCCCACCCCCCCTTGGATGTCGCAACCAGACTTCTCTAACCACCCAATCCTTTACATATAAACAATGTCCAATCAATTGCCAGGTAGTGTTTATAGAGTTATAGAACAACAGTGTTTGTTTCAATTATCAAGGAGACTTCTCTGCATATGCTGGTCTTCTCTACTGCTTTCAAATGCTAGCTAATGGCTAACTTGGTCAATTGTCTTGCATTCTTTTCTTGATATAGTTTGCCTTCTTTTGTGTAATCTAAATAATTAAGTCACTCACTGTTTTATTTAAAGGCAACAATGAACTAAGGGATTTTTTGGGGATCAACAGAAAACTTCTGGAGATGAGTGGAATAACCCCAATGTTGGATGCTTCTCGGCCAAAAGATGTTTTCTCATCAACTTCAAAGCAATTGCTACATATTGATAGATAGTGTTCAAAGTTAAAAGTCTGCCAAAGCAAATGTAATAATAATAATAAATCCAGACCAGGTACTAAATGCATTTAACATGTGCACACTTCGGCAGCCGCTGCTGTGAGTATCCACCTTTATAATTACTTTCATGATTCTTAGAGCAGGTTCCTTTTTTCTTTACTTGGATTTTGATCACTTTTTTGTAAGATCTTTAGCTTGACTTGTCACATTTCGATTTGTTTTGATTAATACCTGGTTGACTTTATAAATTTGCTGACCACATAAAAGAAAAGAAAAAGAAGAAAAAAACTACCTTAAAAGCAATGATGTCATAGATTATGGAGGATTTGTAAATGTTCTTTGAATATTCAATATGTTTGCCTAGCATTACCCTTCCTGCAAGTTGTTGACCAAAAAGCAAATCGTTAAAAGCAAAGATGTCATAGAATATGGAGGATTTTGAATTTTTTGCTTTGAATCTTGACAGGTCTCAACTATGAAGTGTGGCCTATTGCCGATCAGTCAAGATGCCTTGATTTGTGGTGAGATCTCTATACTATGACTACACGGAGATCGTGGTCGAGGAGGAACAGAAGGATCAAATCATCAGGGCCCCTGGACCCAAAAACAAGATCCTATTCTTGCGTAACCATGTATCATCTGCTGTGGTGGGTCCATAGAGGAGGCGTACTTCCTAGCCCTCAACTGTGTAGCAGCATGTGAGATACAGGTAGAGAATTAGCTGGACTTGGTCCAACGTGGTCGGATTGCTTGTAAAACTTAGCAGTGTGAGGCCAAATGTTTTCTGGTTATGTTACAGTTTGTTCATTCTCCTCCATTTCAGAATATTTTGGAGACCTGTGAAAGTTACAGAGTTTTCCTTTCTTAAGCTGTTTTTTAAAGAGCCGGGAATGGGGTAAGGGGGGGGGGAGGGGGTTAGGGTTGAAAATGGACAAGATTAGTCAACTCGAAACACAAAGTAAATGGTATGGATTGAGTTAATCTTTGTTATGACCCTCTCCTCTGAGAAAAGTTATCTGAAATTTTCAAACTGTTTCCAAACAATATAATCAATTTGGAATTTTTATTGTCTTGGGAATGATTGTATCTCCTAGCCTACATGGAACTTGATTTTGCCATTAGCATAGTCTACTTCTGTATCAATATGTAGTCATTACACTCTCCTCAACTCTCTCCACCCCCGAAGATTCCGCTTCTGTACAAACTTTTGTTTGCTATTTCCTGAGTCAATTTAGGCTCTGAGTAACAGCAGAAAGCCACCCGCAATTGCAAAGCCTGCTCCATAAAATGAAAAGAAAATAACAGCGGTTGAAAAAGTATGTTTGACTGGAATAATTGCTAGTCTTGATGCGACTTGCCGACTCCAAATCGGATTTATGGATTGGATTAAGGCATAGTAGGGGATGTTTGCTTTCTAACATGTATGTGCACTAATAATGTTGACATTCAGCGATAAAGTTCCCATAATATTCTTTTTGATGTCTGACCCCAAGGGCAAGGTTACCCACCTGGGAGATGTGTTTCATTATTGACCTTGGAAACCAGGGTCTTTTGGCTAATGTAAATCCTTAGAAAAGCTACCAGTTGAAACTGTGGGAAAAATTTCCCTTAGAGATCATTCATGAAAGTCATAATTGAGTTTTCTATGTGTATGTCTTGAAGGTTCAGCTACACACTTTACTAGTGGGTTAGGATTTCAAGTGGTGGGGGAAGTGGGGGGTGTTGATGGGCAGGAATGGGAGTACACCGGTCCTCTCTTCTCCCTGCAGCATCAAGAGTTGGTTGTCTGGGTTTTGTCAACCTACAATTTTATCAATCGGTGTGTGTGTGTGGTTTTTTTGGTCGAGTCTGGGTAACAAACAATGGTCGTTACAAAGCGGATTATCTGCTTTCTAATAAAGTTACCCTTACCTAACACGAATATAGTCGATAAGTATTCAAAAAGTATTCAAAGATTTCCTTAGTATTCAGAAAATTTACCATATAACACACAGTACAAAATAAGTATTCCAAAACTAATACGAATAACTATAAGCCTTCGTCAGAGCCAAAATATGTAAATGAGTGAAGTATTCGAATACCTGTTAGGTATTCAAATAGGTATTCGAATAGGTATTCGAGTAGATTTGGAATAGCTATTTGAATACTTAGCTCATTTACATATAAGTATTTGCTAATTTAAATAATTCGGCTCTGATGAATACTTATAGTTACTCGAATACTTATTCGCTAGTATTCAAATACTTGTATGCTAATTAGTTATTTTATGAAGGCTTAACAGGTTTCTGAATACTTACTCGAATACTTATTGAATACTTGTATGCTAATCAGTTCAAAGTAAGGAGAGTTAGGAATTTGGCCAGCTTGTTGTCCTAGTTATTGATTAAAACTCTCCAAACAAATAATGAGAATAACCAGAATTCTGAGGTCTCCTTTTTAATTCAACAATTATAAAATTACAAAACAAAAATAAAATACAGCTTCTTCAATTTCATGTATCTTGGAGCATTCGTGCACTTGTATGCAAACCGTTTGTTCATCTCTTGTGGCTGTGGCTCTGTCCACTGGTTTCTGCCACACATACTGTGAATGTACTCTGAACATAAAACATAGAATGATAGGGCACAAATATACATTGGCACAATAACCACCCACCAGAAATGGAAAATATAATATATAATATTCAGTGCATAATACAGGGTGCCTTGCAGAATCCAGGCATTGGTTATATCCACCATAGAGATGTTGACATCTTTTTGTTCATTAAAGAGCAAATTATTAAATAGCCAAGTTTGGTCCAGTTTTGTTGACAGACAAATTTTTTTTGTTGGATAGGAACAAATGAAGTATTATTGCCCAGACAGACAGTTGCTCAAATATTTGCCTGTTGAAGGAGAAGTGCATTTCTGTGTTTGTTCTGTAATGGCAGTATTTAGCTCTTTTGTCCCTTGACAGAGAGATGGAAGACAAAATGCTTCAATTGAGAAGGATTCAAAGGTTTCATCAAAAGGACGAAAGTTCAAACCGGATTTAAGCTAAAAACGACTCTTTAGTGGGTCTTGTATTTTTGAAGCATGAACGCCAAACGGATGGTTTCTTCGGCAAATCGTGTACAATGTTGTCGTCCTCTTATATGAAATTGTTGAGTTTCATTCCTCGGATGGCATATACAAGATGACAAATATAAGAATCTCCTTAGTAGTGTTAGGACCAGCAGAGCAAAGTCAGCGACGAGAAACGACAAAGGAGGAATAAGACAGATTAAAAGAGTCGCTCGTAAGACTTGTGTTCGATAATGTAACAACAAACTGCATTCAAACGCTTTACCGTATGCTAATTATTCGTGACAGATACATGCCATAGGCCTGGATAATGTCATCCACCTACCGGATGAAGTCAGAGACAAGGTCGGCGAAGGGACTGCCAAGGACGCAGGTGGGGTCAGTGAGACAGGACACAAACTGAAGGTCGGTGAACTGGAGTTCGAAGCCATGATGAGACATTTGGACAATATGGTAAGATTTCAAAATGCAAAAATTCCAACTCACTTGGCCTGCAACGTCTGTGCAGCAGACCAACTAGCCTTATTTGCATTTAAAGATCTGGGCAGACATAGCAAGCATTTACTATGCTAATTGCCAACCGATGGCGTCGCTAGTTAACGTATGAGGTTTTTGATCATATGTGTACCAAGCTAATACGCTTTATTAAGTGAGATAATTCAGTGAGAAGTGAGTTGTAGGAAGTCAGTGTGGATAAGCAGGTAGCTTCGTTCAGTCAAAGTAAACAGCTGTGACGTATCAGGATGGTTGGATACACCATTTGATTTGATTTGATTTGTGTCTTACTTGAAACTCTAATTGTTACAGCTTGATACTCTCTTAGATTCAATATATATATATATATATATATATATATATATATAGTATTGGCAAGCTCTTGACTTAATAATCAGAATGATTGCATACGCTATTGAACATAATCCAAACTTTATCGGTTTGGGGAACTTCATGAAGCTCCCTACAAGTGATCTGTCGCACACCCCACCCATTTTGAAAATATTTTAAAGATCACCTGCATCCAAAATTGTGCAGTATTTCATGGAAATGGCATAGAAACGGAATGTTCCAATTAGTTTGTCCTGAATGCACCAAAGACAGCGAATGTGTGAGATTTTCAAAGAGATACTTGTGGAAGACTTGATATGTAATCATTTCATAAGTGAAACAGCAAAGAAGACAAAGATGGAGGAATGTTGTGCTGCTGATGTTAGATGTAAGAGTGACTTAGATCTGCAACCAGCACAAAAATGTGATCACAGGAACTTTTTAATTTGTTACAGGGTTACATAACAGGCAACGTGTACGGCCAGCCGTTTGTGAGACACGAACTGAAGCCCAAGAGCGACGTCGCCTACCCAGCAGCCTCCACCAACTTCATCTACATCTACAACAACGAATTTGAGAAGAGCAGATATGAGTCACTGATCAAGATGTTGAACAGGAGGCAGGCAGAGGAGAAAACGAAATGGCTGAACACGCCAAAGACATACTCCAAGGTGGAGGTAGCTCAAAAGTAAGCCAACTGGGGAGAGAAAGGGGAAGACGAGGGCTACAAGACAAAGATACACCTGAGTAGTAGTGACATGTAATTGGTGGTAGGCACATCATCTGTTTGACAGAATCACCCGACACAATCCTTAATTTTGGGCAATTTGGGGACTTTGACAATTCAAGACATCGAAGAGGCACTTGCCAAGGTGATGAAAATGTTTTGATTTTAGCACTTTCCAGAAACAAAAAAATTTAAATCTAAAATGTCCTACAGATGGAATTATCAGAAGTTAGTCATCCTTTGTTTGTTTGCTATTTATTTAGCAAATGTTTGATCTTTTCAGAGGGAGAACGGGGATAGAAGGGTTGTTGGGGGGGAAGGGGGAAGCGGGATTGTCACCATTCTGGACAATGTGATCCGGGGCGGTGATTTGTTTCAAATATTGATGGGGTACATTTGCATGGGTGCAGGGGCATAGCAACTTTCATCCCCCAAATTGTTCTCGCGCTTTGTGATATTTTGTATATTAATATCTAAGCGGAGCGCCAGCATCGGTTGGCACGCAGCGTTCAAGAAAATTTCTGGTTTTGATAGCGCCCAGATCACCGAAAATGGCACTTCTCAGGCTTGAAAATGACCAACCAGATGAACACTTTTGCCTGAGAACCAAGTTTTTTCCAAATAGTTTTTTTTTTCATCCATTACCTATTTTAAGATTGACACCAGTCACACATCATGTTGGACCTCATTGCATCTCCTGTGGATCATTGCTTTTGTAGGTAATACTACGTAGCTGCCCACAATACCCGTCAGCCCCACTTTTCAAGGTTTTAAAGCCCATTATTTGTTCAGAAGTTGAATAAACAAATTCACTTCAAACATGCCCATAATGTTGCACAAAATATCATTTATGGACAACCAATATAGAAAAAAACCTTTAACCCCTAACAGACCGGTCAAAATTGCATGAGTAGAGGGAAGTATGATGAAGAATGTTGGTCACGGAATTTTCGAAAATTCAGACACAGTTAATTTATTGGTGAACAAATATTAACAGCTACTATAAAACTTCGATATCCTTAAAAAAAATACAAAAAAAAAATTGAGGGGGGGCGGTCTCCCCCTTTGCCCCCTGGTTATGCTCCTGCGGTTAGAAATCTTGTAGGAAACAGGCCAAATGGAAACCCAGTGATTATGCGTCATCCACAACTCTTCTCTCTGGTTACATTTTTCACAGTGGGTAGGTGACAAGGACCCCAAGAGTGGTGATGCAGTCGCTATCACCGATCCACAACAGTTTGCAAGACAGGGACAAGATCATAAGGAGTACAAGAAGAAGGTTTAAACTGTACGTTGATGACAATAAAAACAATGTTATTTCTAATTGATTGTTTTATTTTTGTTATATGTCACCACTTTCTCCTTCCTCTCCCATTTTTTTGCCTTTCCCCTAATTCGGTCTTCCGAGGAGTGAATGATGTATCTGGTATGTTATAGAAAAAGTGGTAAAGAAAAAAAAGATAATGTATAAGTGTATCAGTGAGTGTTGCCCTGGATTCGTTGAAGCGGACTCCCCACGTAGGTAGGGTTCTCCCCTTGAGGGAGTGGACTCCCCATTTAGGGAGCCATTTCCACATGTAGGGAGGGTTCACCCAAGAAAGTTTTTTAAGTTGTGCTATTTACTACTTTTGTATTTTTATGGTAGGTTGAAGCGGATGGGTGTATATTTCTTCACGCCCCCGACCCCCTTCCCACCCAGGATCATTTTACACACAGCAGATCCTTAGCAAGCCTATAAAATTTGCTGTGAGAACTTTAAACATTCTTAAATCTCTCCTCCTTAGTATCACTATTCAATGTCCTCTTAGTGTTATGTTATGTGTCTTCTTAGTGCTATGTTATGTGTTCTGTCATTCTGACATCTTTGATAGATGTCCCAAAGAGCGTCTGCCGGTGAAGTTTCCGTAACCATATTACCCAGAAATGAAAAATTGATGAGGTCACACCTGCATCCAACAGAACGAGGCATTTAGCACTCATGCCACATGCTCCTTGCAGCTGGTGCCAGGACCGCGGTGGCAAAATGCATGAATTTTTAATGCCTCATCCTTAATGGCAGAGAGACTATGAATAGAAGTGTTATAATGTTACCAACGAGGATGTTGTCTACTCTTTGAATTTCAGATTAGGCAAGAGCGTTTTGGGTATAAGACGCACCCTGGACCCATCTCTGAAGTTCTGGCAGGTATAACTTATGGAGATGCTTGCAGAACACAGGTGCGTTGGAATTTTCCTTGTCTCTGGCCCCCTCTACCTTCCATTCTTCTCCCCACCCCCTCTGCATCTATCTATTAAGTCCACATTCTTAAAGGATATCTCTTGTTTTAGATTATGAAGAGCAGAGCCACCCACCTATTTCTGTTTATAGATTGTTTATGATTTGCATAGTAGTATAAAGTATACCGACTAAGTTTGGTAGTATGTCAGCTGATAAGACATTTTGTTTCATGGACAAGACCGTAATAAGTTGGTGTAGGGTTACACAGCAGTTGTACGGGTATGCTACTGTAGACAAGGACAGAATAAAGCGCCCTCGCTACCTGTTGTGTTCTAACGCGTCTCATACCAGCACAACAGTGTCCTGTTTCATTTAAGCTTTTACACTGGTTCGAGAGTAAACCACCTGTATCAGCCCGATGACCCTCTAGTAATATTGTAAACATTGATCAAGATCTAATATGGTAAAGTTTGATCAAGGTACCAGTTTACTTAAGAATAGAAAGTCTTTTTTTCTCTGTCTGTAGTTAGGTAATAGCTTGGCTGACCTATCCCCCAATCCCAACAATTATTTTTATGTTATTTGATTAAGCATTATCTTGACCGCACCTACCAATGGGCTGCCAAAAACTTAAGTATCCTTGCTTAGAAAAATTGTAAAAATCTTCATCATTAATCCAAAACAAGCACTAAGTAATAGAAAGAGAGAAAATAAAAGGGAGGGGGGGGGGAAAATTTTGTTTTATCAATGTGCCTGGTGTGACAGTCGTTAGGATACGATTCATGTGTACTTATTAAAGTGTGGTGAAAATGACGGATGGTCTCGACATTCCTTCCGTTAGGTTCTATGTAAGTAATATCAGTGAATGTACCACAAGAAAGTACATGAGCTACAGGGAAAAGTTGAGATATTAGCCACTCCCCCTCCTCCCCCCCACCTCACTCCACCCAGTAAAATGTGTGGGTAAATTGACACTGAAGCTAGTACTTGGACATGCCACTTGAGTTGCACTTCATGTTAAAATCAATAGGTTGAACAAACTTCCATTGATAAGATCGAATTAATTGATCAATCTCAACTTACTAAAGCCAGCTTACTCGGAAACAAATATCTTTCAGTTATGGCTTGTTTTGATATTCTTCATTAATGATTACACAAAGTGATTGGTTTTATTTGTAGAAATCATGTCACCTTTAATGTGAGTCATAAATCAATGCTTTGCTTTACTTTTGTTGGTGAACTCGGTTTGATCAGTGCTGTTCTACCCAACCTCTACCCCCACCTATCCCCACCCCCCAAATTGCAGTTGTTTTCGGATTGGTTTGACTAGACTCACATGTTTGAAAGACTTGCCTGCAGCTTTTGTTTACTTCTCAATTGAGTGTTTTGTTTTGAAATTATTTTTGAAGTGATATTGTTTTCGTAAGCTTCACTTTCACCCTTTTTTTGCATGAAAAAATGTTTTTATGGTAATGTGTGTATCTTTGCTGAACATCAGAAAGAGAAAAAATACAAGAAGATAATTTCATAATGAAATTATAGTTTAGAGAATTAATACCCAGGAGATTCTCAAAGAATATTATTTTAGATTTGCCAGATTTTCTGAAAACATCGGTTCTGATCCTGCCAGACTCTATGTTTATTGTTCAGTTAAAGTAGCATTCAGCTTGAAAAATCTCAATAAAAAACCAAACCATGTATTCCATATCAAATACGAACATAATTGATGTTCAAATGATAGAAATTACACAAAGAGGCAGTTTTAACCTCCGACTATGTCCATATTAGCTGTTAGCGTTAGTCTTTACCATGTTTTTACTGTTTCTAGCTTGATTGTTTGGCTAACAATCAGTTTAAAACCAAAAAAAAATGGGGAAAGAAGTGCTCCTTTAATCTAAATTGCCTGCATGGAATATAGCTCTACTTTTAGTCAAATTCCAGTAGTGCATGTCACCTTTAAACCCTGTCTTTCTTCAATCTCCTTAAACTAGATCCCCCAAAATTGCTTGACTTTCTCTCCAAACTGGGATGTTGCCTCGACCAAAAAGAGGGGAGAAAGAAGAAACTGTTTTCTTTCTTAATTCAGCCATCTTTTCGGGCATTTGCTACAATGATGTGATTTTGCTGTGACGCTGTCACAACTTGTCACAACGTGTTTCAAGTCTGTATTTACTCTGTCGTTGTAGTTATTGTTGCAAGTTTTGGTTTTCCTTCCCCACTTGATCGACCAGGATGCGCCACTGTCGGATTCTCGTGACGGTATGTAACCATATGACCATATGTAACCATTTGGGAGGGCGTTGTGGTCAAGTGGTTAAGGCAGTGGACTTGTGATCTAAATATTACAGGTTAGAGCCCTGGCCAGATCATTGCGTTGTGTCCTTGGGCAAGGCGCTTTATCTCCATTGCCTCTCTTCACCCAGGTGTATAAATGGGGACCTGCGAGGTAACTTGTAAATATAGTTGCGTGGGCCGGTTTGTGGCTGCACCCTATGGGAAGTCCCCCGGGGGACACATGGTTGTGGTGCACTGTGGTGCCCCAGGAGAGATTGATTGAATTGTGCACACTTTGGTGTGTGGGTGTGACAAGTTACCAATGACCAGGGGTTAAGTTGTAAAGTCGTGTGAGGAGGCATTAGCCTCATACAAGACTGTAAACCTTTAACTTTTAACTTTAACCATGCAGCCCAACAGGAATAGGAAATAAATTTAATAACAAAACAAACACAGTAGCGCATCTTGGGAATAAAAGCAACTGAAATATCATCATTTTGTCACGGTGGATTTATATTGCAGACTTGAGGTTTCCGTATTATCTATGAGGACATTATTAGAACAAACATCAGTAGCAACTGAAGTTCTCTCTCACCCTGTTTACTTCATCCATTTTCATTTTTCTTGGTGGTGAAGGGTGATGGGTGTGGGGAAGTGGGGGGGTTAAATGCCACCCTGAATATTTAAAATATGCAAAATTCTTAAAACTACAGAAAGATCAAATGTAAGAGAGGATTAAGATGTCTTACTTTACTTTTCATATAGCAGAAGGGACAGAGGTGATCAGGCTAATTAGCCATGTGAAGTTGCACCTCTTTGGGCGTGGGTTGGAGGGGAAGAAACACCAAGGGTTTCGTACAGAAATATTACATAATATTGCTTTCACCTGGTGGTAATTAGAATTGAATGAAAAGTGTAGTACGTTAAATGCTACTTCACAAAATTGATTGATCTTTTAGCTTTCAATTCAGACCATTGTCTCTGAAATGCTCTCTCAACCGATTCTCCATTCAGTGATAAAAGGACATCTGGATTCAACTTTAAGTCTCTGCTTGTTTGTTTGTTTCTGTCCTCTCTAAATATGAAAGTCTCAATATCTGTCCCATCCATGTTTTGCCATGCCAAGCATCATATATTTACGGACTAATTGCACCCATTTCAACTGTGCTGAAGTAAAACTCATTAGAGTGTTTTTAGGGAACTATCCAGTAGCTACTTGACCCGACTGTCAACTTATTTCCTATGGTTTCAATTTTTTCTTTAAATCCATTGGGATATGGGTATTTTGAGTTTTTCATATGACATAAACACAAACAAAACTGTTGGTCATGAATAGCACACAGCTCCTCTGTTTTTACTTACATTTCAAAACTGAGTAAATTGGTTGGTTTTATAACTTGCCTTGTAGTTGTGTTCTGATGAATATCCTTCATTGTTTGTACTTACTTTCATGTGATATTTAGGTATAAAGCCCCATTATGCCTTCCATTATAAACACGAACAAACTGTTCCCTAACCCTATTTTGGTAACATTGTGTAGATAATAAGCAGACAATCTTGTAGGTGCATTGTTTGCCAACTATTTTGGCCGAATCTCAGAGAACGAGCGAGAATAGAAACCTCCAAAACATTATGATTCAGACCGAGTCCAGATGGAATGCATAGTGAGACTTTAACATCAAAGGACAAGATGTACAGTGACCTTTGAGTTAATGTTATATATTCTTTGATGGTGTGATATTCCTTTTATTACGCTTATATTTCTTACATCATGGTGAAGCATGTAAGACCTACCTTTACAATCCCCACCGGTTTCATACACAGTGTATCAAAGACTGGAACGGTATGAACTATCTTTCTAACTGTTTCCATTCATTTAGAAGATAGTACAGTATTCAAATTTGGTGGCCTTTACTGTAGAGTTGTTTACTCTGTTGTTCACTCTGATAGTTGAGTATAATTAAGTTACATAATATATGCTGCAAGACACTTGGGGCGATATTTTATGAAGGAAGTACGTTCCTTTGTAGCAACTTGTTCTGTTTGCTATATGATCTAACTGTTAACAATGAATTATTTGACAACCTGTAGGCTTTATTTTCACACTCAAATGAGTACTTATTAATGATTACCCACATTGTTGATTATTATAGATGTGATTGAACACACAATATCACAACCTAATTGAAAGGCTTGTATTAGTATACATATCTCTCTCCAGAGGCGATCCAGTTCACTGTACTTTCATCAAGGGATGTCATTTTCTTATCATGTTTTCAGTTTTAGTACTTTTATCTTTTATGTTACTGTTTAATTATCATTCAATTATGGTGTGTATGTATGCTGTTGATAAATAAAAAGGATTCCAGCTTCCACGGAGTGGTAAAATGAATGACTGTCCTTTGAGTTTCTTATAAAGCTAAGATTTATATCAGAGCAGTAACATTATGTAAATGTGGTTTTCTGTTTCTTAATCTTGGCGTCCAATTGCACTACACATCCAACAAGTGCAGATACCCCCTTCCCCCACTCCAAAGATAAGAATGGGGTTACACGGCCCTTGTAATAATAATAATGAGCAGTTATTATTACAAAGCTTAACCAAACACAAATGCGGGAGAAGCCCGCACACGCGTATGGATCACAACTTACACTACGGGTGGCTTCCAATTCAACATTTTATATAAAATTTAGAAACTCATTTCAGATGGGAAAACTGTAGACTAGCTGCTCTTGGATGATAAACCCACCTTACATAGAACATCCTGATTGCCAAACCTAATTGCTTCAAATGCCATTGCCTTTATCCACTCGATCACAGCACCAGTGGTTCATCCTAGATGAAACCTGGCAGAGGGAGGGGGGGGACACCTAAGATACAGTTACAGCAACTGAAGTAGATATAACTATTGATTCTACTAAAATTGAGCAAACCTCTACTTTACCCAACCTCTACTTCAAGACATGCATAAGTAACAGATGCTCTAGAACTCTGCACAAAAAGGTAAGACTGTACTTTAAGAACAAAACCTCTACATGGATCACAGAAACAGTGAATTTCATTTAATACCTTCATTTATATTGGAGAATGGGTTAAAAATTCAAACAATTTATCCAAAAAATCTCAAATGTGACATTTTATCACAAAATTCAAGCAGTTTTTGCCAAAATTTGTTGTATCTGAAAATGTTCATGCAGCTAGCTAAACAATTTTAGGCTGACATTTTTATGTCAAGATTCGCCCCAAGAGTCCCCCTCATAAAGTGTAAATTATTATCTTTAGAATGTCTGTCCCATGGATACGCCAGACCTACACCCTCGCCCCCCCCCCCCCCGGGTTGATCATGACAGTAGGCCTACTGTCCCGCCTAGGCCTAATGCCAGACCAACCCATTCGGGTAATGATATATTGGTCATTAAAACAACTTTTCAGACGAGATTCGCAGCGAACTCAATAAATTATCTTGACCAACATGTTTAATGACCTTAGGCCTATGTTATGAGACCATTTGAATTGTTTCGTTGTAAATGTAATGATTTCAAATGGATATGCATCTAGCATGTCATTGCTAGTTTTTTTTGTTTTTTTTCAATTAATACGTTGATATATTATGCGGTGTTTGTCCCACATGGCTTGCCATAGACGCACACGGTCGTGGTCAAAGGTTAAGCAACGGAGCGCGAATTATGATCTGTATATAAAGCTCACGAAAGGTTACACGAGCAGTGCAGTTCGCTTCCTGGCAGCCGTTGGCTAACAATTTATACGTAATTGTAATTTGTAGCCTATTCTGTATGGGGGTAACTGCGAAAGAATGTGCATGGCAGATATATTCGCCAGCTCGAAAGTTGTGTATTAGTTTTGTGGAGCAAGTTAGTACTTCACATTGTTTGAGTCAGCGAGCGTGAGAAATTACGCTATCCTATCATATAATAGTATCGCTTAGGCCTAACGATAGGCTAGCTCACGTAGGCACTGGCGTCTATACTAGTTGGAATGCTAATCTAGGCCTAATATGATATTCACTAGACAACGTAAGTAAAGTAAGTCACTTTATATCTTCCGACAAAATACTAGGCCTAGCTGGTTGGGCCTAATTACTTTCTGGTTAAGGCTAGTACAGTTAGGCTAGGCCTAACTTAATTAGCCTAGCCTAGGCCTAAATGTCTTTAAATTCCTACCAGAGTAGCCTACCATAGCCTAGGCTATGCCATCTAGCACTTAACACTAACAGTAACACATCCTCAAGAAACTAACTCGCAGCCGGACAAATTAGCTTAGGATGAAAGCTCTCTCTCTTTCCTTTTTTTTTTTCCCATCATGACAGGCAAGGCCGTTGGTTTCTTCTCCAACTTTCAAGGATAAAAACGATAGTTTCCTCCCTGAAATTATTTTTAGGGGTTGAAACCAACGTTTTTCAGGGGAGGAAAGAAAGACGGCTTGGCTGTGGAAAGAATTAATTTAGGTATAGTGAAGCAACTGTACGTAGTAAATGTGTCTTGTGATTTAGGAGAGTTTGGTGAAAGAAAGGAACATATTTCAAAGAGACACTTTTACTTGTAGTATATAATTGAAGAAATTGGTAAATAGGAAAACAAGGAGAGGAACCAAGGAGGGCATACCTACTGTATAGGCTAAATTGTCTATGTTATTTCATTCCCACAATGAATGCCATACAAGCAAACAACCCATTACCACTATGAATTCCATGCATGTAAATTACCCCATGTTCGCATACAATCCTATGCAAACAATCCGGCCTATTCACAAACATTTTTTATCTTCCAATCACTGAACAGTTACACAAGGAAGATACCTGGTCACATTTTCTATTTTCATACTATCACAACTTTCTTTAGCTTACTCTACAAGAATATGCAGTCTAGAGCCTACAGAACAACAGTCTCCTCCCTTGAAAATAGTATGTTAGTTTCCTTAACCATGTTATTTTTCACCCTTAACTTTACCTTTCTCCCTTTAAATCTTTTCTTACAGTTATTCCACTTACAACATCTATTCTTTCCACATAGCCTAGCCAATATGCCTCCCATGAAAAACCTTAGTTAACTCCCCTGGAAATGTTAGTTTCCAGTGAAAATGTACTTGACTCCCCTATGATGTAGGAGAGGTAAGTTACTCAACTTATAAGTGGGAGGAAAATAACGTTGTTAGGGGAGGGAACAAATGGCCCCAGGCTAGGCCTACCACCAAATGAAAATGGGAGACCTAGGCTAGCCTACCAAAGTGAAGGCTAGATAGAGATGAGGACGAACTAGCCTATCCTAGGCTTCTTATACAAGCAACGGTACTTTGTAAAATGAAATTCTCAAGCAATTAGGCCTAGCTCTGTGGTCTAATTGATGTTAGTGATGGTTCAAGTATGGAGAAAACTCTCCATGAAAGCTGATGTTACCTAGCATAGGCAACTAAATTGATAAACATGTATTAATTTGATCAACTAGCATAATTTTGACCTGAAGCTAGGCTTAACAGTATTGGTCCAACTCTCGGCATATCTTTATCAGATCATAGCCTTCTTTTGATGCCTAAGGCATGATTTTATGGTCTGCAGAACTGTTTCACTGAAACTTTGATTATTATTAAACCAAATTCAAACTTTGCTAAGTCAACCTCTCATTGTTGAGTAATTGTCTTTAATTTGGTTTTTAATTTGAAAACATTGATTGAAAGTTGTGAGGAACACAACTAATGGTAAACACATATTAAGAGTATTGAGAGATAAGTACAAGATATAGTATCTCTGTCCTGGTTGATAAAGAATATTATTACACAGGTGCTAGAAGTCATGGAAGCACATGAGGGTTTACCATGAATATACTAATATGTTGTTGGTACTTGTGTATTGGCTGAAAAGCCAGTTTTCATCTTTGCTAAGTGTACATGTTGTAGCTTAAGTGTCGGTCCTTATTTCACTTGTCAAGTTTCTCGTTTCAAGAATGATGTTTATTTCAGACATTTTTCAATTTTCCAGTTCCTCATGAATGTGCTTGCTAAGTTTGTTTAAACTAGTACATGCTCTCCAAATTGTTTGGCTGATGAAATGTTCTCAAATTGTGTTGAATTCATTCCTTTCAATCAGCTTGACCATTATAGTGAACAATATGTATCAAAGGAAGTTTTGGCATTTTACAAAGTACTCCATAGGTTTGATAGCAATGTCTAGTAAGGTTCATTAAAGAGTCACTTGTATTAAAAATAAACAGGCACTTAGTAACAAAAAGAGGTACAGTTTATTCATGTTTGTAAACATTCATCAAAAAGGTATCTGCATACGCAAACTGGAAGATGATCTTATGTAAAACTTGTTTAAAAGAAATACTAAAATTTATTTCACACCAAAGGTATATATATACTGTACATATTGCTTTGATATTTGTCTTTACAGCATTGCATTGGCCACACTGATTCACAAGGAGACTCCATGAACTGTGACTGTAACATTCTGCTGGAGGTCTGAGACATTGAAGATTCTGTAATGCTTCCGTTTGGGTATGCAGATTACTATAGTAACACAGAAATATTTAAGCTCTGGTATTTGTTCCATTTATTTCTGCCATTAAACCACAATCATATACATTTGTTTATACATACAGTAGTTATATCAATGAGGCAGCAGTCAGGGTTGTTTAGGTAGTCAGGGGAGGGAGGGGAGGAAGGGAGGGAGTGTATAAAAATGAGTCTGGTTGCAATGTCTATCTGCTTTCCAATATATGAAATCTCTTATCTTTTACAATACTGTCTCAGGTGAAAGAAGAAGATGAAGAAAATTGAAGGAAAATTGTGAGTCTTGGATGTCTGTAATGAAGCTGGATCAGGTTTAGAACAATTGGTTGAAAGATCATAAACTCCACCAAATACGAGAAGATCCTTCAAGCCTGTCCTCTACAGAGAGATCTGGAAGTGTTATCTGGAGGTGATTTAACAGAAATTGGAGAAAAAGTAAGATTCAAGGAAAACATCAGTGTGAGCCAGTATCATGAACATCAGTCTTGTCCGCTCAACAGTTGATTGTTGTCAAGATCATTTCTAAATGTAGGAGACACGGTGCCTTAGCCTGTTGGAACCAGTCGGTATTTGGTGTGGTCTGTTTTTGTGCTAACTGTACGAGACACAGTGCCTTAGCCTATTGAAAAAGGTAATTGGTGTGGTGTGTTTTTGTGCTAATTGTATGAGACACGGTGCCTTAGCCTGTTGGAACCAGTTGGTATTTGGTGTGGTCAGTTTTTGTGCTAAATGTACGAGACACGGTGCCTTAGCCTGTTGGAACAAGTTGGTATTTGGTGTGGTCAGTTTTTGTGCTAAATGTACGAGACACAGTGCCTTAGCCTGTTGGAACCAGTCGGTATTTGGTGTGTTCTTGTTTTTGTGCTAAATGTATGAGACATGGTGCCTTAGCCTGTTGGAACCAGTCGGTATTTGATGTTTTTTTTGTGCTAAACTACTATTCTTACAGAAAGGCTGAACAAGTTCCATGATATAGTTTGTACAGAGTGACACATTCCACTCATTCCAAGCAACCGTGACAACATCAAAATGAAGCTAATTGGTTTCTTAGTTTATTGGCATGAGATGCTAATTAATGTAGTCTGTTTTTGTGCTAAATTATTGAGACATGGTGCCTTAGTTTATTGGTATTAGTTTTTAATTAGAAATGTAGGAGACATTTTTGTGCTAAATGTATAAGACCTCAGCCTTAGCCTATTGGAACCAGTCGGTAATTGGTGTGGTGTGTTTGTATTAAATTGATAAGTTCTGCCTTAGTTTATTGATATGAGTTGCTAATTAGTGTGGTCTGTTTTGTGCTAAATTAATGAAACCTGTTGCCTTAGTTTGTTGGAATGAATTTGTAATAAGTATTTTGGTTGTCTAAAATTAATAAGACATTGTACCTAGTTTATGGAACGAGTTGGTATTTAGTGAGGTCTTTTTTGAGAGTTGTTCAAACCAGTGTCCAATAACTTTGATCTGACCATAAAATTCCATTTCTTTCACAAATTGCCCCTCTAGAAGAGTATACATGTTTTGTCTCACGGCTGACAGTTTGGTTGTTAACAGGGTTTGACTTTTTTACTTTTGCTGTTACTTTGAAGAAAAGTGACTAATTTGTTTTGTATTCCTCTCCTTTCATCAGAGATCTGTGGCCTATGTTGCTCAACAAGCTTGGATCCAAAATGATACTGTGAGAGGAAACGTTCTGTTTGGTAAAGATCTCAACTCCACCAAATACGAGAAGATCCTTCCAGCTTGTCCTCTACAGAGAGATCTGGAAGTGTTATCTGGAGGTGATTTAACAGAAATTAGAGAAAAATTAAGTTTCAAGGGAAACATCAGTGTAAGCCAGTATCATGAACATCAGTCTTGTCCTCTCAACAATTGCTTGTCAAGATCAGTGCTAAATGTAGGAGACACGGTGCCTTAGCCTGTTGGAACCAGTCGGTACTTTGGTGTGGTCTGTTTCGTGATAAATTAAAGAGACATTGTGCCTTAGTTTGGTGGAATGAGTAGCTAATTAGTGTGGTCTGTATGAGCTAAATTGAAGAGGAGTACTGTGATAATTTGTTGGTAGTTAGTGTGGTGTGTTTGTATTAAATTTATAAGTTTTGCCTTAGTTTATTGATATGATTTGCTAACTAGTGTGGTCTGTTTTGTGCTAAATTAATGAGACCCGGTGCCTTAGTTTGTTGGAATCATTTTGTAATTAGTAATTTGGTTGTCTTAAATTGATTATTGTTGCCTTAGATTGTTGGAAAGAGTTGCCAATTAGTGTGGTCTGGGTTGTGGTAAATTAAAAAGACAGTTGATTGTTGTCAAGATCAGAAAACTCAAAGATGAGCTGATTTGATGGAAAAACACCAGCTAAGCTGGAAAGCTGCAATATACAGTCAAGGTTAGTCATAAGAAAGAAAGGTTCATAAAAATGTAATATATATTTAATTATGTTTCCACCAGTAAAGTTTCAATCACAGCCTAAAATTTGTTGGAATTAGTTGCTAATTAGTGTTTAATGTTTTGTGCTAAATATACAAGACTTACTTTGAAGAAAACTGGCTAATTTCTTTTGCATTCCTCTCCTTTCCTTAGGGTTCTGTGGATTATGTTGGTCAACAGTTAGCTTTTTGACATAGCACCACCCCATCATCCTTCACTCTATGACTTACTCGTCATTTACAAAACGTACGCGTCCTTGGATACCAACACAACGCTGCCGAGTACACTTTCGATTCATAGTGTGTCTCTTCAAAAGGAGTTCCTATTCTTTCCGTCCGCCGTCTTAGGCTGGAGACTAATTCTTTCTGGTAAGTGAAGTTTACGATCAATTTCACTGTAGAAGCCATTAAAACCCGTAGGGAGGGGCTGTTTAGCCAATATGACAACCCATACCCACCTATAACCGCCCCCCTAGTCGAAAACCTAAACCTCTCTGATTTTGACATAGACATTAATGACTGGATCCCTATACAAAAATAGCAGAAAAAGACATCCTCCAATCTACGTTGAAATAAACCCATCTCCTAACTCCAAACCAACCACCAAAAAGTCCGCTCAAACAATCATTGTATCAGGAATCTTACCAGAACTATCAAAAAACCCAATAAACACTTGCTAAACTAATCAATGAAGAAAAACCAAATGCCCTGATCTCAAATATAAACCGTCTTTGTAGTAACGACATCCTAATCACCCCCATGACCCTAAATCTGCAAATATCCTCCTGAAACCATGGACTCAAAAGACTAAACTAGGCAACCCCAAACCAAGAATCCCCCAAAAAGTATGACAAAGAAACTTCTCCGTAGTAGCCTGTGGCATAAAACCTGAAATTCAAATCAAAGATATTGAACAAGAACTCAAAGACCAAGAATACACCCCAATACAAACTAAAAGACTCATTAGTCATGCCACAAACAATACAACTTGGAAAGTAAAATGACGTTTGAAGAACAACAAGCCTCAACAATCGGTAATCAAACGTTTCTACTTAGGATACTCTAAACACAAAACAGAAGAATACCACGAACCCCCCCCCCCCCCCCAAATCACTCAATGTTTCAAATGTCAACTTTTTGGACACACCCACCATACTTGCAAAAATCAAACCAGATGTCTCAGATGTGGCGAAAACCACAGAGTTAAAGACTGTCCCAAACCAAAAGAAAACCCAAAATGTGCCAATTGCTCAGGGACTCATGTCGCCCTTTACAAAGGATGCCCAAAATTTAAAGAAGCTAAAACTGAAAATAATAACAAACAACAAGAACAAAGAACCTACGCGAATGTAACCAATTTTACCCCTAAAATTGAAATAACAATTAAAATCGTCACTGAAAAAAAACTTAATATCGCAACCTTTGTAATTGAATTAGTACAATAACCCTTCCAAAAAGCCAACATTAATATTAAATCTGACGACCTTGCCAGTTACGCCACCGTGTTAGCACTAAATCACCTAAACTTAAATATTCCAGAAACTAATTATAGAACGTCTCCACCATCCTTCAATATTTAGCCCTCCTCAATCACCTACATGACAAGCACACTCCCTCCTTCGGTCAAGTTCTTCCACCTAAACATCAACAGTATCCTTCCAAAATTAAGCCTCACTACTTACTATATTCGCCAACCACTCCCCGGATATCATTTCGTTAAACGAAACTAAACTAAATAAAAATTCCCACCTTAGCATCCCTGGTTACCAAACTTTCAGACACGATATCTCTCGCTCTATGGGAGGAGTACTTATTGCTGAAAAAAAACAACCTCAAAGCCACCCTCCTCCCAAACAAACCCAAACAATTGAAATTGTACTCGAAAGAGACAATAAACCTCTCCACATTATTAGCTATTATAGTCCCCAATTGAGCTCATATCCACAATCAAAAAAAGTTCTAATAAAAATACAATACTACTAGGAGATTTAAATGCCCACCACATCATTTTTGGTAGCACCAAAATATCTGAAAAAGGCATATCCCTCTTAGAAATATGTGATAAACACAACTTAACAATAATTAACCAAAATACCAAAACTAGGATAAACCCAATAAACAATAATACTGAACTACTTGACTACGCCATAACCTCAAACCACCTTGCAAGTAAAACTCATTCGATTCAAATCCTAGAAGATGACCTAATCAGTGACCATTTTCCACTCCTTTTTGAGCTAGACATAAACCTCAGTCGCATCCAAAATAACGAATTAACGTATAATTACAATAAAACAGACTGGACATCATTTAAAAAGGGATCATAAAAAACAACACTATTGCCAATTACCACAACAACAAGCTAAATTACATCAGCATATATTGTGATAGCATTGCCCAACAATTCTTTAATACCTTCAAACAACACTGCCCATTAAAAACAAAACAGAAATCCAAAACTAAATAGGAATATTCTTACACTAAATAACTCAGACGTCGCCTACATAAAACCTATATGATCTCCCCAGATCCATTTCTAGAAACCTAAATTAACCAACCTAAAAAACAAATAAATAGACAAATATCGGCGGTCGACCAAAACCGAATCCAAAACAAATGCGATTCAATCATTAATGACAAAAACCCAAAACACTTTTGGAAAAATAAAAAAAATATCATAAACCCATTACAACCCAAACACAGGTAATACAGACGAATGCCTTAGAGATAAAGTAGGTAACCTCATCACAAAAACTTAAGACCAAATAAAGCTTAGTGAATCATACTTGAAAACTATATTCAATATCTTAGATGGCCCTCCATACGATAACAGATTCCAACACAAAATAGACCATACAATTATCTGTAATGCAACCAGCTTTATCCCCAACTTCTAAGGATGTCTCAACAAAAACATCCCTCTACTCAAAGAAATAGATATAAATGATTGGTATAGTGCCACTGAATGTGCAAAAATGCCTCCTCCCCTGGTCTTGACAACATAAATGACCTAATGCTAAAAGATTCCCCTCCGTCGGCCTCGGATATTCATTAACTCTCATATTTTCCCATTATTTAACAAACTCCTTAGACTGGGTCATTTCCCAACCCTGTGGAAATCCGCCAAAATGATTTTAATACCGAAACTAAGTAAAGACACACCAAAATTCAAAACTATCAACCAATTAGTCTCCTACCAGCCTTAGGTAAGATTTTCGAAAGAATTATAGATAACCGCACCAGAAACCACCTTGAGCAAATTAATCACTTTGCCTGTATCAATCAGGCTAATTCCGCGCACACAAATCTACAATAAACTAAACTTTCCACCTTTCCAAAGAAATTCGCATCGGCTTCATAAAAAAACATGATACCACTGCCCTCTTCCTTGATGCCGAAAAGGCGTTCGACAAAACTTGGCACAACGGCATAAGAATTTAACTACTTAACTTTAATCTCCCCTGCAATTACACCAGACTTCTTTCCTCTTTCTTTAGTGAGCGCAATGCCAAAATATGCTACAAAAACCAACAATCAAAACCTATTCCACTTGGTGCAGGTACTCCACAGGGCGCTTCTCTCAGCCCCCTCCCCTGCACCCTATTTGTTAATGATTTGAACATCCCCCCTCTATCTGAATGCAACTATAGTCAGTACCCTGACGACATAGCCATTTGGAGCACCAGTAAAAATATCTATATGACGGAACTAAATATTAAAAGAGCAATTACACATCTCGAAAATTGGTGCTCGATGTGGAGAACAAAAATATATCCCTCAAAATCTAACCTAGCCAATTTCTCCATAATAAACTCAAAATACCATAATCATATTTCCAAAATTAATCTTTTCAACACCTCAATCACTGCTACTCCTAATGCAACCTTCCTTGGTACCACTTTCGATAGCAAATTATCGTTTAATCTACTTTGTAACAGAACTGCAGGACGCTGCTGGTTCCAACTTAAATCCATTCAAATCCTCTCACACAAATATAACTTCCCTCCGAAAACAATTATCCAAATCTATAAATCCAAAGTAAAACCGATTCTCAGTTACGGGAGAATCTCCCTGCTTACCATCTCTAATCCCAATAAACAAATTTTAAACAGAATCCACACCACAGCTTATCGACTCGCACTCAAAATCCCTACCTATATTGCTACTTTGTACGTTCTCCGTGCAGGAAACACAAAATCTACTTTCACCAGACTTGAAGAATTCAACACCAAGTTATACAAAAACAACCTCGAGAACGACCCTTTGATTGAAGACCTCCCCCTGAAATACAAAGTCGCAACAACTCACTACCCAAAAACCAAACCCTTTCTGTATTCACAATTGCTACTACTTAAAGTCTCATTCCATTAAAAAAATCCTTTCCTAAATGGGTCTAGGCCCAAGTATACTGATATATACAGATTATATTGTTATCAAGCAATAGAAACCACAACCACTCCCTACCCAAACAATAGAAACCACTCCGTCTCCACAATTCTCAGTACTTAAAAAATTCCTCTCCTTTAGAAATCCCTCCCTAATTGACTCTTCGACTCTGACCTCGGGTATGATTATGGCTATCCTGTCCTATGTAAATATATAAGACTTCATTTACCAGCAATTCCTTGACTGAACATAGACAACCTCTCCAAGAAAAAAAAAAAATGTCTATTCTATAAAAAACAAACTTATTATCCCCCGTAGGACCTCTCGCCAGGTCGACCAGGGGTTAAACTCCTTTTGTTTTGATATCAACAACAACAAAAACAAAACTTTTACTTGAATTAAAAAAAAGGTAACTAATTTCATTTATTTCATTTCATTTATTGATTTTGTTCTATTTTAACATAAGTATGACATATGCAGTGTATAAATTTAAGAAATTTGAAGTGGTTGTCCCCAGGACAACCAGCTCACCAATTTTTGGTTGTCCTGCTGAAATTTTGGTCGTCCTGTAAAGCTATAGTAATTTATCTTCAGAAAAAAACTTGTTTGGGACTCCGAAGAAACCATGAATGTTGAGCGATTTCATGTAATCTAGATCAAATTCTGTGTATATTTTCTAATAATGCTGAATGTAGCAAAGATTGTGAACATTAGTTAGGTACATGATGTTTTGCTGCAGGGCGTAACGATACAATAACCACGTGGTAAGCTGTAGGTGCGTCATAGTACTGGTCTAGTGTTTCAGTTTCAGTAATGTTATTAGCGAAAAAAAGTTTGCGTCCCAGGGACGCAAGCCCTCGAAAAAGTTTGCGTCCTGTAAAAGAAAGCTTGCGTCCCGATCGAGCACCAATTACGTTTATTGTATGACCTACTGTACTAATACTAGTGTAGTATCACTGCCTATACTTTGTGAATTACAATATTATAGGGCAGATGGTTCAGTGTCTTAGCTTCGGTGTTTGACAGGGGCGGCCCGGCCGACTCCTTCCGCCCACCCTGCCGTTTAAAAAAAAAATACCCCAGCCCCCTCCTTCATCCGCCCTTGTACTTCCCTACTCGCCAACTCTGTAGTAGCTCCATGCTCTGACCTTGCAGCGCTTCCAACAGCCAAACTCTTCAAAATCACTGTACCTACAGTGTGCATATCTCTCGCTAAATTCCACACTGTACTACTGCATTTACATAGGACTGTTCGAACTTCATTTTCAACTACAGTTGCGCAAATCTTTAAATCTGATCCAACATTTATCCTGGGTTTTTTGCAAACAATCATCTGTGCGAAAATTACAGTAGGCATATGTGAATAGATTTTTACGCAATGTCGATAAAAACATCAAACTTCAATGTTCTAAAATACAGAAGTAAGTTTACACACGAATGTTGCTCCAAAATAAACTTTACTGAAGCACGTGGTCAATTGAGCCACGAAAAAGTTTGCAACAGAAACTACTGTGGTATAAATGCACATTTCACATTAGCATCTCTTATTGCAGAGAAAAGACATTCTGTGAGATAAAATATCCTTTCCGGATCAGATATGTATGCTTCCCACAAAAGTCATAACATTTTCTGATCAAAACAATGATTAAAATATTAGTGATAGTCTCAGAAACAATTCAAGTGCATCTTCGTACCAGCAGTGATTGTTGTCAACATGTACGTTACAAATATGAGACAAGGCCTAACGTTATGATATTTGAGTGCACATATATTATAGCCTTTACTACAAACTTTGCTATCTCTACACAAGGGAAAGTTAACGTTGCAAGTAATTGTTGTTAAACAACTTACTTCTTGTTCATTGAGCACTGAAAATGCAACAATGTTTGCAAACAATCGGTAGGGACTATTAGCCAATCAATCACGTAAATCTTGGTAAAGCGTCATTGTCTATTTTTAGCATGAAAATATCTGTAATGAAGTTTTGGTAACCCTGTACCTTGCAGTTGATTGTTATGATATATTTATTTTCAAACAAATTTAATGATCTGTAGGAGTAGGAGAACTTTTGGTTCTTGTCAGAAGAAGTTGTGGTTTTTTGAAAAGAAATAATGAAAGATGTTCGTTCAAAAATGTGTTTTGTTATGTTTTCCGTTGACCTTGTTGTGAGTGTGTACTTGGTGTTCGTTTCTCAAAAAAAAAAAATGGTGGATGGGCGGGGTCTTTGTCCGTGGGGGTAAACCTGAACTCTGATTGGCCTTTGTTGACAAACGGACGGAACAGAAAATACCATAAATGATAAAGCTTGGTTTGAGTGGTCCATGTCAATGTGAGGGCTTGGCCTTCCTACGTATATTATTTATTAGATGAAGGCGGAGTTTGGAATGAGTTTCTTCCTATTTGAAATGTCATTTTAAGTTTTTGGTTTCACGCTCGTTTCCGTGTCTTTTTCCGTTTGTATCACGGAACATTAACCAGCCTTTTTGAAAGTTTTTGGTTGTCCGCCGGGCAACCAGTACTTCACGATTTGACAAGTTTTGGTTGTCCGGCAGGTAATTTGGTCGTCTCGGACGACCAGACGACCGCTAAATTTACACACTGATATGACATAGAAGGAGATAAGAAACAAAACTTGTGAAAGGAAGTGTACTAAAAAACCCTATAGGGCTTGTCGGGTAGTGACACTCCCTAAAAACTTAATGTGGAAGACATCATGATTAGATTTTGGTTTCATTTAATCAATAGGTGGAGGTAGAGGAATTGGACACTCTTGCAATAGATATCAACGGCTTGAAGTACTCTGCTCAGGTGGCCTCCATTCTAGGTATGTACTTAATAATAATATAATAATAATCATAATAATAATAATAATATTCAATTTACTGTGTTTGGAAAGAAACTTTTTGCTGCTTTGCATGAAGATTAAGGATTCTTGTTTTTCAAAAGGCAAAATGCAAGATGGACTATATATGAAAGGATGAATACCAAAAAATTAAGAAAAGAAATTGGGTGGGGGGGAGGGGGAATCAGGCAGAGACCATCATGTTACTACCCTGTTAATTTTGTGTAGGACCCTGGTTAATTTAAAAGGAAGAAATCCCTTTAGTACCCTTGAGTTTCTGAAAGGGTTCTTCTTTGGGATAACGGTGGAGAGGCATATTGATGTTCTCTTTTAGGTCTGATCGTCAGGAAAATGCAGAATAAACTGCCGTGTCCATTTGGAACCTGGGAACTGAACCCTGCTACTGGAACAAATGTATTCCATCAGAACATAGACAATGATTCAGAGAAATATGGCCTTTATATTAATAATCTGTTGTTTTCTCTCCCAAATTTTTCTCTTTGGTTAAACAATGAGTGAAAAGATTCATTCGGTTGGAAGCAGCACCGTCCCTTTTCACACCTTTTTTTTGGGGGGGGGGGGGGGGGAAGAGACCTATTAGCCCTTAGGGTCTGAAAATATTACAATAGGATTATTGTGGTGGACAGGACAGACAACAGTTATTTTTGCTTGTAGCTGAATGTATGATGTCCAGGGATCACAAGGAAGTATCAAAAGCCCGATCAAAACTGCCGTTTTTTGTACTATCGAAATTTGTCAGAATAAAGAAATTGAAAGCCAAAATATAAAGAGTTTATCTGGCATTGTAGACTGCGATTGAACCAGTCTCTGTCATCTACAAATAATAGAAAGTGGGCCTCCATTTCTGTTTGTGACAGCAATAACAAAAAATGACTGCAAATTAACAAGTTTTTGTAAACTTTCTCTATTCAGGGATTCGAATCCCAAATTCCACTCGAATATACCCCCCCCCCCCCCACTTATGAACTGTCACGTAGCTCAAGGTGACAAACTTACTACAAAGATGAGAATAGGCCGTAGGTGGTTCAATGACGTTTCTCACAGTTAATTGAATTGACTTCCCCCACCCTCCGGATTATCCTCACCCATAGAAAATACCCTCCACCCAAGAATACTTTAAAAAAAAAACCATGGCTTACCAAGAACCTCTCTGCATTCATTTTTCAGATTCCAATGAACCTTCCATCAGCAAAGGAATGGCGCAACTCGGTCTGAAGGACAATCGACTGCTGGCGGAATGGCTTGACTGGTACAACGCCAACCAGCCGGACCTGGCCACCAAGCCCAACTTCACCACATTTCCACTGGACTTTAAGCCGTCACCGTGCAAACGGCTCTTCTTTGACATAGCTCTGAACCATATAGAGTTACCCTCCTTGGACGAGAAACTGGAACAGAATAAATCGTCCCCGCAGGGGGTCTGGGTGGGTTCCTGCGTGGATGGTGGAGCGGGGGTGAAAAGTAACTCTCGAATTGCCACGATGTCGGAAAAAGGATTTCGGAAAAAAGGTCTTTTGTATACATAAGCCGGTAGTATTTGGGAGGGCTCTCACTCTTCTCCTGCATGTGCTGTAATCATCTTTTATTTAAGTTTTATTTGATTTCATTTGTTTTTTTTTTAGTATAGAAAACTACACCTTGTTGCAATGCAAACACAAAGATGGGGAAAGGCCAAAAAGAATAACACTCACTTTTTTAGCATGGCTTGGCAAACAAAATTTGAAGAATATTCAAAATGGGAATTGGAATTTTATATATTTTGGATTTGGTGTTTGTGTGTTTATCTTGTTTAGAGAAAAAGAAGAAAAAAACAGCATCTTTATTTGATGGGGCTTTAAAGTTTTAAAAATGGGTTTCGGGTGTTGATTTCTTGGTCTACAAACATTGCGGTGCTTGACTGACTGACACTTTATGGGGGAATGTTAAGGTGACTGAATTTGATATTGGCAGGAGTTATGGATGATAGTTGGAAGGACCAGGGGTGGGGGGGGGTGGTGAGGCAAAGGATAGAGAAGGAGAAATGAAAGTGTTGAAAGTGAAGAGGGAGAATCTTTGAATTGAATTTTCAGTTTGCAGCAGCACAGGTTTACTGCATGAAAAGGCTATATTTAAAGAAACTTTCAATCATGCACTCATTGTGTATATAATTTGGGGTGTGGTAGTCGGAGCGGGGGGGGGGGGGGGTGATTGAGACAGCAATGAAAGGGAGCAACCTTTCCACATATATGTTGTTTGTGCTATGGTAGTATCGTTTCCTTTTTCAAACTGGAGGGCAAAAATGTAAAAATTAAGTTATCTAAAATTAATTCAAAATCAGGTTTAGTTAATAAATGAAAGTTAAAGAAAATTTTATTGATGGTAGCAGGGGTGCCATGGTATTGTAAACTGAATAATCAATCAGCCATGGAAGGCCAACTCCTTTTTGTTGGGAACTTGTCTTCAAGCAAACCTATGGATTCAAGCCCTGTCTGGCTAAAGTAAGATGGGGTTATTATTTTTATCTAGGAGAAATCAATTCTTTTTCCCCTCATGTTGAAATGGTCTTCCAAATGTTTAAAAAAAAATGTCCAAAAAGAATGTACTGGTGTGAATTGGATAGCCACCTGGTGTGAAGTAAAAAGGCCATAGGCTTATCCCATATGTACATGTGACTGCTTAGTATCATTAAATAACTGCCCTCCAGGCTGATATTATAAATAATAGAAACATTATAGAAAATAACTGTCTGTTGTCACCCAACCATCTCAATAGTAGATGCAGGTATCACTAAGAATGTTTATGAAATATGTATTGCATGTTTTGATTAGTATTTGCATAATAATATGATGAGGGATAACCTGTTTCTGGACAGGTAGTTGAAGGGTATTAACTGTGGTGGGAGGGATGAAGGTATATCCTGTCCATGAATTGATTTGTCATTAAAAAAAAGAAGTTATTTCAAAGTATCATTCTTTTTTTCTTCCTTTTTTTTCTTCCTTTTTTTTTCTTCCTTTTTTTTCTTCCTTTTTTTTTCTTCCTTTTTTTTTCTTCCTTTTTTTTTCTTCCTTTTTTTTCTTCCTTTTTTTTCCTTCCTTTTACATGAGTATTGTAAAAGGAAAAGCAGAGGTTGAGTTTGAACCAGGGACCTTGAAATGCAAAAGCAAAAGTCTTTACCACTAGACCATTAGGTGGGCCCCTGGTTTCTAAAGCTTTACAAATATTTAAAGATCCTGCTGTTTGGACTTAGTCGTTTTTATAAAACATTTTCTCCACTACTACTCCTCCCCCCGACTGCCGATTAGCTAGTCAGGGGGTGAGGGGTGGCAGCGGACTCCACTTGTCCATGCGTGAACCTTGTCAGGGGGAGGGGTGGTGGCGAGCTCCACTTGTCCGTGCCTTTACCTTGTCAGGGAGGGGGGCGGCGACCTCACCTTGTCCACACCTTTACCCCCTCTCACCTTCTCACCTTGGTACTCACCTTGCCCACCTGTCAGGAGGAGGGGGCCGCCCACCTTCGGGATTCACCTTATCCACTTGTCAGAACTCCTTTTGCAAATACTCACCTGGGACTTGAACCGATGCAATCCAAACCAATTGCTCACTGAACGATGGAATAACCAATTACACCATTTCGGTTCCCTCTGGAGAAACTTCGTTTCTTATATTTATACTTCCACTCCCTCCAGAGGGTAGAAAAGTAAAAGGCTCTGTCTGGACATGAACCACAGACATGATGCTCTGTCTGGGAATCGAACCGGAGACATGGAGTTTGTCTGTCTCTCCAGTCCAGAGCACTACCAACTGCGCCATTAGAACTGTTGAGAATTAATGCTCGTTTCTAATATTTAAACTTCAGAGTCCAGAAAGGAATCAGTAAAAGAGCAAAAATATAAAATGCTCTGTCTGGGGTTCGAACCGGAGACATGGAGTTTGTCTGTCTCTCCAGTCCAGAGCACTACCAACTGTGCCACTAGAACTGTTGGAATTAATGCTCGTTTCTAATATTTAAACTTCAGAGTCCAGAAAGGAATCAGTAAAAGAGCAAAAATATAAAATGCTCTGTCTGGGGTTCGAACCGGAGACATGGAGTTTGTCTGTCTCTCCAGTCCAGAGCACTACCAACTGCGCCACTAGAACTGTTGAGAATTAATGCTCGTTTCTAATATTTAAACTTCAAAGTCCAGAATGGAATCAGTAAAAGAGCAAAATATAAAATGCTCTGTCTGGGGTTCGAACCGGAGACATGGAGTTTGTCTGTCTCTCCAGTCCAGAGCACTACCAACTGCGCCACTAGAACTGTTGAGAATTAATACTCGTTTCTAATATTTAATCTTCACAACATTAGAAGGCAAATAAATAGAAAATCAAATGCATCCTCTGGTTTTTGAATTCAAGACAAGGAGTATGTCTTATTTTTTCCAGTTTATTGACAATTTCATTGTACAAAACAATAAATATGCAAAATTATACAACATAACAACTTCGCCACAGTAACTGTTAATTGAGAAATGATAGGCTTTTCTAATATTTTAACTGCAAAATGAGGAAAAGAAATACCAAAACAATACATCCTCTGGGAGTTGAAATCTAGACAGAGAGTTTGTCTTACTTTCTAAGTACATAACACTAACCACAGTAACTGTTTAGAAATAATTATTAGTTATTTGATTTGATTTAGTTTGTTTTTTCACGTGCAAATATACAATGTGAAAGGAAGTCTTCTATAAAGCATACAATAGCTTAACAAAGTAGAAGACTGGTCAGAAAAGCATTATTTGGACAATTGCTTCCCATCTAGCAAAAACATATCCCTAACAAACAGTAAACCGGCGTCGTAAAAGCTGTTTTTGTCATAAACAATGGTATTATCAATTCTAATAAAATTATTAGGGATTTGCACACCCAATTTCCGATGGTTTCTTAAAGGTAGCTAAGCTTACTCAAAACCATACAAATTTGTCCAATGAAGGTATTTTTAAATACAAGAAATATCCTGGTCATGAAAATTATAATTAAAAAGCAACTCTTTACCGGACGGCGACAGAGAGGAATGAAATAAAAGAGCTTCCAATACCCCGTGTTGGCATTATTACAATAACGCTTGACCCAAGAGGTTTTGAGAGCACCAACAAAGCCGTGAACATATATTTTTTTTAAACCCCCCTTTTCAATGGGGTTATACATAGTAATTTTCCTTACTTCATCAGTTTTCCCGTTCGAAATAAATCAAAAATAGTACTTTGGATCTTTTCAATAAAATCTTTTGGAGGGCTATGCAGATTCCTTGGGACCACGTGTCTCCCGCACGGAAGCAGATATGGACCTGGGAGTTGCAAATTTGGGCTCCTGAGCATCGGTTACCCCCTGTTACGTCATTTGGGCGAAATCGATTTTGGATCGATTTTTGGTCAGTTCTGGCAAAACTGCAAATCAGGTTTTTCCCCCCCACGCCCCAACACAGCACCTAATTCCAAAAAAAAACTTCAGATTCGTAATCAGCGTGTCGCGAACTACCAGAAAAGATACACATTTATCGCTTTTGCGACAATTTCTTTTTTCACCTCAAAGAAAAGTAAGACCGAAAAACTTTTACGACGAGCAAAGCTTATAAAACCTTTTGTTGTCCCTAAAAGTTTTTCGGTTTTCTATTGTTCCTCAGAAGTTGCAAACTGAGCGAAATAAGTGTCATAAGAGGGTGCTCGACGCATCTTGCCAGTGATAGGCCTCCGTGATTTCAAAGCAGTCAAATCAAACCTTTGTTTGTCATCTTGAGTTTTATCTTGACATTTATGAATAAATGGGTCAATTTTGGCAAAAAACTGGAAGAGGTACGTACCCCTTACGGTTTTTTTTAAGTGAAAACACTTTTTGTCGCAAAGGCGATAAATGTGTATCTTTTCTGGTAGTTCGCGACACGCTGATTACGAATCTGAAGTTTATTTTGGAATTGGGTGTTGTGTGGGGGCGTGCGGAGGGGGGGGGGGCAAAAAAACCTGATATATGATTTATGAAAAACTGTAGAAATCATAGGCCTATAAACAACAAGACTTTCCCGGTCAGATAATTACACGAAATTTGTGTATAACAAAGACAAGGGTGTCTTCTACTCCACGTCTTATTTCAATGTTGATGGGTGTTTCAAAGAGAACAAGAGAGGGGGCTGAAAAGAGGGGTTTTTCAAAATTGTGCACTTATAAAGAATACGTATTTCTATCGGGTCTTTTGCAGTGTCGGAGCTAGGGGTATTGGTCGAGGGGGCGAGGATGGTCTGTAGGGGCGCTTTCGACACTATCTAAGCGGAGCGCCATCACGAGTTGGCGCGGAGCGTAGAGAAATATTTGAATAAAGATGCTCCCTAGATCGCCGGAAATGACCCTTGCCGGGCCTTGCTAATATGCAGATAAATGAAGAATAAATAGGTGTCATCGCCAAAAAAAATGTGACAAATGTCAATAGGTAGATGAGAGCGCATTAAAAACGTCAATAATCGCATATAAATAAAAAGTGGTATAAAGCTGAAAAGGGCGCCAGCAGTCCATTTGAGTCCGTCAGGGGGGCATCCGCCCCCTGACTGTATGGACGCTCCGCCACTGCCAGATAGACCACCCAACCCCCCCCCCCCCTCCCCCTTCCATGGTACGCCATTTGACGCAAGAATAACACACCCTCAATGCAACCTATAGCTAATGGACACTTTCGTGGTATGATTATAGTCCCCCAAATGAGCCCATATCCACCGATATAATAAAAAAAATGTTCTAATAAAAAATAAAAAAAACTCCTAGTAAATGCCCACCACATTATTTTTTTCTGAAAAAGGCAAGTCTCTCTTAGAAATATGTGATAAATACAACTTAACGATAATTAACCAAAATACCAAACCTAGGATGAACCCAATAAACAATATTACAGAACTACTTGACTACCCATATAACCTCAAATCACCTCGCAACTAAAACACATTCGATACAAATCCTAGAAGATGACTAAATCAGTGACCATTTTCCACTCGTTTTTGAGCTAGACATAAACCTCAACTGCGTACCAAATAACGAATTGACGTATAACTACAATAAAACAGACTCCCAAAATACAACAACCAAAACAACGAGCTAAATTACATCGACAATTACTGTGACAGCGTTGCCCATCATATTTTCTATACTTTCAAAAGACACTGTCCCTTAAAAACAAAACAGAAAACGAAAACTAAATAAGAATATTCTTACACTTATGAAACTCAGACGTCGCCTACGTAGAACATATATCATCTCCCGAGACCCAACTCTAAAAACCCAAATTAACCAACTTAAATAGCAATAAACAGACAAATATTGGCGGATGAACAACCGCGTCCAAAACAACTGCGATTTAATCATTAATGATAAAAACCCGAAACACTTTTGGAAAATTAAAAAAAAAAAAAATTATTTACCCCATTACAACACCAAACACAGGTAAAACAGACCAAGGCCTTAGAGATAACGTAGGTAACCTCATCACAAAAACTCAAGACCAAATAAAGCTAATTGAATCGTACTTTAAAAGTATATTCAATATCTACGATGGCCCCCATACAATATCAGCTGTAAACACGAAATAGACCGTACAATTATCAGTAATGCAACCAGCTTTAACACCAACCCATTATATGTCTCAACAAAAACATCCCTCTGCTCAATAAAATAGATATAAACAATTGGTATAGTGCCACTAAAACATGCATCCTCCACTGGTCCTGACAACATAAATGACCAAATGCCTAAGAACTCCCCTCCGATATTCATTAACTCTCATATTTTCCCACTATTTAACGAACTCCTTACACTGGGTTATTTCCCAACCCCATGGAAATCCGCCAAAAAGATTTTAATAACGAAACTAAGTAAAGACCGCACCAAAATTCAAAACTATCGACCAGTTAGTCTCCTCCCAGCCTTAGGTAAGATTTTCGAAAGAATTATAGATAACCGCACCATAACCCACCTAGAGCAAATTAATCACCTTTCCCGTATCAATCGGGCTAATTCCGCGCACACAAATCTACAATAAACCAAACTTTCTGCTTATCTTATTTTTTTTAGCCTCTGAAGAAGATATCCTGCTAGGATCGAAACTTTTACACATTCTATTGCACAGGCTCTCTAGTGGATAAGCAGTTTGCTAACAGTTTTATTTTATTTTCATTCTGCTTATCTTTTAGGCAGAACAAAGATTTGTGAATCCTTTGTTCGTTTTAAAAGTTTTTTTCGGGTTTCTATTGTTCCTCTGAAGTTGCAAACTGACCAAAAACGAGGCCGATAGAGAGCGCTCGACGCATCTTGCCAGTCATACGTTATTTAAAAGCAGTCAAATCAAACCTTTCTTATTCATAAATGTTCTCCAGTTTCACGGTGTTGTTTCCTCGGAAATTGTATGCTAAGCGATAGAAGTGTTCAATGTTTTAATCGTAATTTTTTCTTCAAAAATGGAACGGAGGGTGCTAAAATACTGCCTGATGCTGTTGTTTTAACTGGTTGTTGTATATTAATTGTTTTCAACCGCTCCGCGACATGAGCTATGCAGAAACGTTGCCTTGACCATTACTTTAGCAACAAGGCAATCAAAAGAATTAAGATCTTTTAAGGACTCAAAAATGTAGAATTTATATTCCAAAATGTTTCAATACCCAGAGAGAACAGTCTTCCTATGTGAAATAAAGACATACAGATGCTCTATATGTATGAGCACATGGACATATTCTTTGATCAGTTTGAGCAAGAAAAGCAGCTCTGCCACCCCTTTAATAATTAATGAGTTACATGACATTGTTTTATTTTCACTATGAAACATTTTCACAAGTCACTGCCAAACCTAGAGTCATGTAGTAATAATCACTGAAAATAATCACTGAAAATAATTTTAAGACCATTTGAAATATGAAGTTCAATAAAGGTGTACGTGTTGAGTTATCCTGTTTACAAGTACAGCATTTTGAACATCTCCCTCCGTTCCATTTTGAAGAAAAAAATAGCATTATTTCTCAACAGTTGCTGTGACGTTGTGGTTAGCAAGGGCAGGGGCGTAGCGAAGGGGTTTTTGTTGGGGGAGGGTGTGGAGAATTTGATTTGCCGACGGATCTGGAAGTGGTGACTGAAATGGGGTAGGGGTCTAAGGGGAGGGGGAAGGGGAGGGGGTGTCCCCCTCCCCTTTTGAAAATTTTTAGTTTTGAAACGTCCTTAGATGCAATCTGGTGCATATTTTAAGTCAAATTTGATTTGCCGACGGATCTGGAAGTGGTGACTGAAATGGGGGAGGGGTCTAAGGGGAGGGGGTGTCCCCCTCCCCTTTTTGAAAATTTTTAGTTTTGAAACGTCCTTAGATGCAATCTGGTGCATATTTTAAGTCAAATTTGATTTGCCGACGGATCTGGAAGTGGTGACTGAAATGGGGGAGGGGTCTAAGGGTAGGGGGTCTACCCCTACCCTTTGGAAATTTTTTAGTTTTGAAACGTCCTTAGATGCAATCTGGTGCATATTTTAAGTCAAATTTGATTTGCCGACGGATCTGGAAGTGGTGACTGAAATGGGGGAGGGGTCTAAGGGTAGGGGGTCTATCCCTACCCTTTGGAAATTTTTTAGTTTTGAAACGTCCTTAGATGCAATCTGGTGCATATTTTAAGTCAAATTTGGCACGGAAGAAGCTCCCGTTCTCCTTTTCTCTATTCAGCTTTCCTTCTTTCTTCCGCTCTCTTCACCTTTTCTCCTTTTGCCGACAGACCCAAAATTTGCCGACAGCGACCAAATTATTGGGGGGGGTGTGACACCCCCCCCCACACCCCCCCGCTCGCTACGCCCCTGAGCAAGGGCGTAGGAACCGGGGGCTGAGCTGGATCTAACTGCGCCAAGGTTCAATACAGGGGAACTTGAAATGCAGCTATTGGTCAAGACAAATTGGTGGGGACACGGTATATCATGTCCCCACTACTGAAAAAGTTGATGGGGACGCGTCCCGCTGTCCGCACCAGGATCTGCGCCCATGGTTTAGAGGCTGTTCATCCTGGAACGCCATTTTCATGCTCACTTATATGATGTGATATCTGCTGTTTGCTTAACAAATTCGAATAATTGAAATGAGACTGAAATAAATAACTTTGATTTGTTTATTGTGCAAATCCCGACATTCTTTACATTTCGAAAGACGCAGTTTCAAGTTCAGTACACTGAAGGTTTCGATTCTCTATCTGCCTTCAGTTTAGGTAAGATCTTGGGATATTCATCCCTAGATATCGCTGGATATTGCTAGAAATCCATACAGCACAGTGTTCTTGGAATGTCTTGGGATTTTTCGGGCCTGATCTTGGGAAATTGCAAAATCGGGAGTGGTTACACTCCATTTAGGTCAGTGCACGTATGGCAAGCCGTTTTAACATTTACCTCGCAATTCGACTTAAGTCGAATACATTTCACTTAAGTGGAATTCAATATCACTTAAGCAGAATACTATTTAACTTACGTGGAATTCTATTTCACTTAAGTGGAATACCATTCCACTTAAGCTTAATTGTATTTTACTTAAGCTGAATTCATCAACTTGTCACTGCATCTTACTTAAGCTTAATCTATTTCACTTAAGGGGATTGTATTTCACTTAAGTGGAAATGCATTTCACTTAAGTGGAATTGTATTCTACTTAAGTGGATACAATTCCACTTAAGTGGAATTTCCTTTCTATTTCACTTAAGTGGAATACAATTCCACTTAAGTGAAATGTGATTGGATAGTCTATTTCACTTAAGTGGAATGTGATTGGCTAGTCTATTCCACTTAAGTGGAATGTGATTGGCTAGTACATTCAACGCCAAACTTTGCCCATGCCTTTGCGCGCCATTATAAACAACTTGCCGCGATTGTGCACAATGAATATCGGCTGTCCATCGGGATCCAGCTAGCACTTAACATCCGTGCAAGGTGAGTACGTAGGCCTACATACCTGACCTGGTACCAGATGAATACCATTACCAAAATAACATTACCGAACATTACCCTAAATTGTATTTATATATAAGCCACATATCAACACTTCCACTTAAGTGGAATTGTATTTTACTTTGGCAGAATAGAATTCCACTTAAGTGAAATTGACGAGCAAAAGATATTATTCCACTTAAGTGAAATTGTATTCCACTTAAGTGGAATACAATTCCACTTAAGTGGAAATGCATTCCACTTAAATGGAATTGTATTTCACTTAAGTGGAAATGCATTTCACTTAAGTGGAATTGTATTCCACTTAAGTGAAATAGATGGGCTATTTAGCTTAAGTGGAAATGTATTCCACTTAAGTGGAAATGTATTCCACTTAAGTGAAATACAATTCCACTTAAGTGAAATACAATTCCACTTAAGTGGGAGGCATATCCACTTAAGTGAAATAGAAATGTCCATTTCCACTTAAGAGAAATGGAATTCTACTTAAGGGATATTGAATTCCACTTAAGTGGAATACATTTTACTTAAGTGGAATAACATTTCACTTAAGTAGAATGTATTCCACTTAAGTGAAATGTATTCGACTTAAGTCTAATTGCGAGGTAAATGTTAAAGGGCTATATATATACATATTCGATATATATATATATATATATATATATATATATATATATATATATATATATATATCGAATCACTTTCCGATTCTTCTTCAACTTTAGTCCTATTTCTAAACCCTTCGGGGGAAACTTCCATCAGCTTGTCATTTTGGATCGATGAAGCGTTCGGCACGTCGCTACCAGAATTGGAACAAACTTTTCTGTCTTCTTCTGCCTTCAGGAGGTTATCGTCTGGTAAGCCTTTCCTGATCTGGTAAGAGTTAGACTGTACTTAACTCGGAGGTGAGATGGAGGCTTTCATGTCCATAATGAGACTAGAGTAGGGATCTGAATCGGCTACAGGGGCTTGGGATTCCAGTTTATTGTCTCTGTCTGATGTTTCGTCATCTTCCCAAGTCTCTTCCAAATTTAAGTCTTCTGGAGGTCTCTCGGTGAGCTGTTCCATGGTGGACACCATAGGTGGTTCTGTCCATAAAAAGAGTATGAAAGAAAATTACTAGATAGGAATACACAAGCCATGTAGACGTAAGAACTCTGCATAAAGTGTAGATCATGCATGTTACATTTGAAGACTCGAATGAGTCAACGATAGCCAGTAATTTTAAGGGCGAAAACGGATTGCTTTTGGCGATAGGAGGGGGTGGGGGATTAACACTTTCTTGGTGGGAGGGAGTCAGAGCCACAGACAGAGATCTAAGAACATTTAATGATTTCCCTAACTTATGTAATGTCAGAAATGTCAATTTTTTTTATTATTATTATTTATAACCCATCTACTAGTGAAATGTCTAGTATTGTTGTATCAACTACAGTAGTTACAGAATATTATTATAAAATGTAAAAAAAAAAAGGAAAAGGTTTTGATTGCAATAGATTTACAAGCTATATTACAATGGAAAGACATGAAGGAAAAATTCATAAAAAAGATGATTTTAGAAACAAAGTTTAACAAACCTCAGTTAATTTGTTGTGAATGGTTGAAAAACAGTGCTATCAGACCAGGCTAGATTTTTTATGCCACTTTTAATTTGTACGGGAACGACCCATTAATTTGCCGAGGTTCATCGGTTTAGAGTGACAAGACTATTTAGTCTAATACTTTATCCATTTAGCTGAGTTCCTCAGATCCAGCACAAAATCACAAAAAGATATTTACCTGTCTCAAATGACATGTTTACAGTGGTAGTACAAATTTGTCAACTTTTGGATAGATGGTGTTTAATTTTCTTTCAATGGGTGCAAGGGTGTTGTTGTTTTAATATCAAGTTAAAGGAACATGCTTTGGTTGAGTGAGAATTTATGTAAAGCAATGGGTTAACAAAACTTAACATTAACATTAAAGCCTGTTCTAGAAGAGCTGATAACATCATCAAGTTAGCCTTTAAAGGAACATATCGGAGGTTTAGCATATTTTAACAGTGAATAGCTTGGAACTGGATCAGCAGTGTGTGAGTGTAAAATCTCAAATTTAGTTTAGTTTAGTTTAGTAGAAAAAAGGATCAGTAGGGACACTTAAGTCCCCATCAAGGACCCTATAAAGAGAGGGAAAAAACTGAAGACACAAACACTCAGACCCGATTACAATGCTTAAAGTGCTTGTCCAAAGCATACTTAAACCCATTGACACTACTTGCAAGTACAACTTTCTCAGGCAAATCATTCCACTCATTCACAACCCTATTAGAAAAAAAGTTATGCCGAATATTATTCCTACTATGCGACTTTTGAAGTTTAAGACAATGACCTCTTGTACAACTACTGTTTGCCAACATGAAAAAGTCAGTAAAGGATAAATTGTCGAAACCATACACAATCTTGAAAACCTGGATCAAGTCCCCACGTGACCTCCTAAGCTCCAGTGTGGTGAGATTCAACAGTTGTAACCGCCTATAATAAGGAACCCTCTTTAAGGAACTAATCATCCTAGTAGCCCTCTTCTGGACATTTTCAAGTACTTCCTTATCCTTAGCAAAGTAAGGGTTCCAAGCCTGCACAGCATACTCCAGATGAGGCCTAACCAACTGCTTATAAAGCCTAACTACGATGTCCTCTTTCAGAAAACTGAAGTTCCTCTTGATCATACCCAAAACCCTATTACCTCTTTTAGCAGCTTCAAGACAATGTTTAGAAGGTTGCAGAGATGAGTCAATGTAGATACCTAGGTCTCTTTCAACAGAGACCTCCTCTAAATCCACACCATTAAGATTGTATGTAAACTTTTTGTTACTACTACCAATGTGCATTACCTTACATTTATCAATATTAAAAAGCATTTGCCACCCCTGAGACCAGGAAAAAACCTGATCCAAATCCATTTGAAACTTCTCATAGTAGCTTTTGGAAGAGACCTCAGAATACAATTTAGTGTCATCAGCAAACTTCTTAGCTTTACACAAAATATCTCCGTCGAATTCACACCAATGTGTCAAAGGATGGATCATTCTTATCGTAATGGTGTAGGTTTGATATTTTTACGGATTTAAATATAAAATCATAGCCCTGCCCTTGTGAATGTAAATATGTTGCAATTACCATCAATTCTGTTTTAGCGCAATTTGTCTCAGATTATTTCACCTTCAAATTGTCCTGGATGTGAAAAAGTTCCAGGACACTGGACACTTAATAGGCATTAATTAATGGAAAATAGCATTCCAGTAACATAGACATGAACAACAACAAAAAACCAAAATGACATTTTATTCTCTTGCTCTCTCTCAATCACATTCATTGTGTTCTCGTCTAAAAAAACTTCAATAGAGCATAAAGCTTATTAGAAAAAAAGTTCAATGTAACCAGTTGATACGAATGTCATCACGGTGTTTTAAGGTAATTTCTAAGTAGACATTCGGCATATGGTATATTCACTCAAACCTACACATCTCTCCTCCATCAGTTAACACAGTTTCCTACATTTTGTATGGTTTGACAATTTATCCTTCACTGACTTTTTCATGTTTGCTAATAGTAGTTGTACCAAAGGTCATTGACGTTAACTCCAAAAGTTACAAAGTAGGATTAATATTCAGCATAACTTTTTTTCTAATAGGGTTGTGAATGAGTGGAACGGTTTGCCTGAGAAAGTTGTACTTGCAAGAAGTAAAAATGGATTAAAGAAAACTTTTGGACAAGCACTTTAAGCATTGTAATCGGGTCTAAGTGTTTGTGTTTTCTGTGTTTTTTCTCTCCTATAGGGTTCTTGATGGGGACTTAAGTGTCCCTCCTGATCCTTTTTCTACTAACCTTAACTAGCCAAATATGCTGTTCAATTCAGGAGTAAGGACTGGAAAGGTAACTATATACGTAATATGTCTGACAATGATATGCAGCTCAATGCATAGTAAAGCCTTTAATATTGCTGCAGTAGCGACCGAATATGAAACACTGTTTAAGACACAGGATTATATGTAAAATGTTGCACTTACACAACATCACAAAGTACACTTTGAACAATTCAAATTTAAAGGCCTTATACATGTCAAAACAACAATTTTAACATATGCATGCGCAAATATATGTATGAATAAGCAGATGCTAATTGAGACTACAAGAACATCCAAAAATTCTGCTTTAACTGGTTTGTAAATTTGATAACAAAAACGTAAAAAGTGGTAAATTTGACATATCAAAGGGTGATATCATCAGTCATCTTCCCATTTGACTTCTTTAAATCTCATATTAATAAAATTTAAATAGTCATAGCTGTAATCATTCCTTTAATTGGATATTACTTTTCATCGAACATCGATATTTCATCACGACAGATCAAGAATTAACATCTTAAATTGCCTTCGTCTGTTCTTTCCCTTGTCCATCAAAGACATGAACAATCATAGACCACTGTCATCTGACGCTTCCAATGCATAAAGAGGCATTGGTACCGCCAAACCCAAAAGAGTTTGTGAGTCCAATCCGTCTACCATCTCCCAGCCAAACCTGAGATTTATTAGGCACATAATTCAGATCAAATTCATCGTCTGTCTCTTCTAGATTAATTGTTGGAGGCAGCTGACCCTGGAAGAGAGGAAAATTGGAGATGAAAATAAAAAAATACTTTAGGGAGGAGTAGAAATAGTTTAAATAACTTCACAGTGGTACTAAAGATTATGTATGTATGTATGTAGTTTAGATCCTCCTGCAAGCAGGAACTCGCGAAGAAGCCATCCGCAAGCTGACCGAAGTCAGTCTCTTACATTCATATTTAATGTCCATGATTATGAATTGTCAATTGTCAACAACTCTGTAACTGGACGACATAAATTAATCTTTGAGTGACTCGAACTCGGGATCTTATGATTGAAAGGCACCGGCGCTAACCACTGAGCTAACACTCCAACCAGCAATCGATGCTCAATGTGAAGTGTAGATTTAAATTATATTTTAACACGGAAGATAATTAAGCTTATTATCACTTACATGTTGACATGCTAGTACAGTGAATATTGCTTCTAATGCTCCAGCAGCACCTAACAGATGACCCGTCGCTCCTTTGGTGGAAGACACAGCCAGGTTGTTGGCATGGGAACCAAAGACAGACTTGATTGCCCGATTCTCAATTTCATCGCCTGTAGGAGAAGTGATGAAATACTTGTTTATCATCCAGTGCCACATTAACAACCTCTGGTGATCCTACAGCACCATATTCTTTCCACATCCCCATTAAAGTGTGAATGCACAACCCAAAACTAGAAGTCTTTCTTGGCAGTGTTCACAGCAGTCTGTGACCTCAGGGGGATGCTTCACCTTTCAAGCCCCTTGAATTTGGGGGGCCTTAAGCACTGATCTGATCTTCCCATTGCATAATCTGGTACTGATCATACCCATTTGTACCATATTTTGACAGTTACCTGTCACAAATAATCAGCATGGCAAATTACACCTCAACAATTACCATGTGGCAGCCACTTTCTCCTTCTGTTAAATCTGCTCAGATACCTCATTCTTTTAGAAGAGATCAACAGTCATTTTGGGTCATTGGGTTAAAATTTTAAGCAATTATTTGTGAGCTACTCTTCTTCCTGGCCATCTCTTGTGAATTTGTTCTTTTGCTGATTGCGTTCTATCCCTTTCTTATTTCCTTTTTATTACTTTTCAGCTTATTCTCTGTCCTGTTTCTTTCTTTCCTTATATTTTGTAAATATCTTTTGTTGAATTGAGATTCTTATCATTCTTCACTATTTTTTTGGGGGTTCTATGGTCACTAGCCTTATTAACAGAATCACTATTTTCATACTATGTTATTTTATTTCTGTGCCGTATGTTATAGTGTTTTTTTTCTGTACAATAATATGAGATATAAATCTGAATGTAATTGTTAATGAACATGTTCTGGTCAATTTGTTTAGTATCCAGAGTTATAATCTTTCTCATCTGGTAATTCACAAAATCACCAAAAATTAATCTGCAAATGTAAAATGTCCCTTAAAAATGTATGACAACTTATTACGGTACCATCGGGAGCAATAAATATACAGTTAATGTTTCAAACTCTATAACCAATCATTGCCCCATTGGGTGCATAAAAAACTTAGTCTCTCATTAGAGTACTAGCAAATTTTCCAGGAAATGAATTGGACTTCTCAAATCTGTTAAATTTAATGGAGTACTTCAAAATATTAAGAAATCCATTCACCAAGTGCAGCCACTGGTTAAAGCAGTAAACAGTTTGGAGGGCGGGACAGGAGGGAAGAACTACTACTTGCAGCAAGCAAACAGGAAATTTGATCAAATAAAGGGCACAACTCTCTTTCCAACCAAACTACCCTAACTCAGTGCTGTGATTCTCTCCAACCCAATAACCCCATCCCCCCTCCATCTTTGTGATGTGATCAGATCTTGATGTTAACAATTGCAATGAATTTTATTAAACTTACTTCAACATTTCTAATATATTTGACATTTATTAATGACTACTCCCTTTAAATGGTAAACATCAAACTGGAATGTAACTGCTGTTTCATTGGGTGTCAAACCCACTACAATACTTTCACCTTACCTAGAGGTGTTGAAGTTGCATGAGCATTAACATATCCAACATCCTCGACTCTGACACGTGCATCCCTCAGGGCAGCCTTCATGCATCGTTGTGCACCGAATCCATCTCCCCTAGGGGCGGTGATGTGACTGGCATCACCTGTCATTGGATGGGAAAAAGTTTAATTTACAAAACTAGCAGAGCTTGGGACAGTAGTAACTAGACTTCACAGGACAATGTATCATACGTTAACTCATTTGTTTACATTAAATGTAAAGTTGTAAGTGGTAAACCAATGTAGAACATGAAATATGGTCCTTTATTTACTGGTACCATTAGCATTGAATTTCCTGCATCTGCATATATCAAACTAGACTTTTACAGGGAGAATACTGAAAATGAGTACTTTAGTTCTCAAAAGAAACAAGAAAACACATATAACAATAATTGTGCAATAAATTAATATACATGTGACCATCAAATAAATTTGTAAATATTCCAATAGAGAAAAGGAACCAGTAAAATGATTTTGTACAAAAAATGGCAAAGTTGTAATGAGTCTTTTGAGAAACTAAAGCTTTGTTGATATTAGACTCCCTTGTGATTTTGATTTTTTTATGTTTCTAGCAAAATATCCCATTTTCCTTGTTTATTCTGTTTGATTCACAGCACTTTGTTATCATCTATTATTCTAACAAGATTCCTTTTATTGCTACAAATGTTGTTCAACCTCACCTGAAAGACCGTAGCCGAGTATCTCTGCTAGAATGTTTGCCCCTCTACTCTCCGCATGATTCCACTCCTAAGTGAGAGAAAACATGACAAGTGTTAGCTTTAAAGAGTAAGATAAGAAAGGAAATTATCAATTTAAAGTTTACAAATTGATTGTTTATTTGTATCAATGGCTTTCCTATACCTGACATTCCAACACTCAGAGTCTTACTGGGCTTTACAATAGTTTGTAAAATCTCCTGGGTTCAGGTACCAACCCCCTGGGTTTTGTCTTTTCAAATCTTTCCAGATTTACAAATTTAGGGGTTGACAGGTCTGTCAAATAACTTTCAATGGTTAAACTGTCAAACCAAGACACACAAGCTGTGAACAATTCAGCACGTTGCTGTCTGAGCATTACACAGCACCACATCTATGGGTCCTTTATAGAGTATCCCAAAGGATGCAGCCACAATCCAGTGCACACAACTATATACACAAGCTATATACATAAGTCCCTGTTTATACACCTGGTTGCTAAGAGGCAATTGAGCTAAAGTGCCTTGTACAAGTAAACAATACTTTGATCTAATCGATCGTGGAATCCTGCCACTAAGCAACATCCATCCTCCCCTCCCCCACCCCCACCCCCACTATAAACTGTCCCTACCCTTGATCTTGCAGACACACATACTACTAGTAGCTAAAATAAATCCATATTTCAACAGGCAAATTGTTGACTGACAATTGTAACCATCTAAATATGGGTATTTTTGATTGATCAGATCAACCTTAGCAGACCAAACCTCTAATATGAGAACTGCTGCCCCTTCAGCCATCACAAAACCATCTCTCCTTGCATCAAAAGGTCTGGAAGATTCTTGTAGTCTGTCATTATACTTGGTGCTGAGAGCACGTGCCCTGGGAAATATAAATGATAAGGGATCAAAGTTTTTGACCAAGGATCCTAAATGTCTACTCAGAGGGCAGCACATTTGTATTCTTTGCTGTCACATGTTTTTATATGTTAATCATCCAAAGAGCTGTTAAATATAGTTTACTGTAGAAGATTACTATAACATCCTAACATATGGGCACAACAAGTATATTCATAAATTCCATCGAATCTGTTTCCTTATTTCAGCATTTACTTCTGAGAATATAAAGACAGTTATTGTCTAGCTGAAACATTTGCTAAGGCATGCCACACCGACAAAACTGTGATAAATAATAAATTATTATTTGATCCTTAACCATGACATGAATACATTGTTATTATCATGTAACACTTTCACTTAGTCATTTTTTTTCTGACAAAATAATAACAATATTTATGAATAGTTAAGGATAAAATTTGTTGGTAAAACAGATCACTTGTGAAGATATAACTATTTAACAGGTTTCAGCAAAGTAAAAGATGTTTTGCCATCTTCACATTTCTATCTGTTAGATTTTGTTTTCTTCCTTTTGACAGATACAGAAGAAGAAAAATCTGATACTAGTCTTGAGGAAAAAAACAATCACTTGCATTTCTTAATACCTTGAAAAGCCTGCCACTGCTACCGGACATATGCAGGCCTCCGCTCCTCCTGCTACCATGACCTTAGCATCACCATTGCGGATAAACCTCATGGCATCACCAACTGCGTGACAGCCTGTGGTGCATGCAGTGGACACACAGTGGTTAGGTCCCTATGAGAAAAGGAATACAAAATAGTTAGAGAAAACTTCCAGATACTACCAGTGGTGTTAGCAGATGGGTCTCACCTGGTGGGGGTGCATGGAAGGAGCAGCTACATTATGTAGAGGGGCAAGAGTTCTCATATAGGTCATGACAGATGTGTACATAACAGATCTATGAGATATATAGTATACACAGTAATCTGGTGGGGAAGGGGCCCTGTTGAGGAGGGAGAGGAGTAGTACCATCGTGGAGAGGTAAGGGCGATGGGTACAACCTCTACCTGTCGATTTTGTATTATAGCAAAAATTGGCAACAAGTAAATACGTGTCTTATTTTTTCTAAACGAAAACAGAAGATTTAATGAAGTGAGACATTCGATACATCTCAATCATGGATTCTTTATAGATCTGAATAGGAAAGAGGCCAAATAACCACATGGCAGAGCACAGCAGAAGGGATTATTTGATTGTCCCCTTCTGATTCCTTCCTTTCTCTGTGTACATCACTCTTACCTGGAAGCCATACCTGATGCCAATGTGTCCAGCTGTGAGATTAGGTAAGATCCTTGGCACAAAGAAAGGACTGACTTTGCGGTACCCCTGTAGACAAATGGAAAACAAAAGGTTATATTAAAGGATGTCACTGGTTCTTTAAACTAATGTCACTGGTAATGATACAGTGACTTAATGGGGGACACTAATTGGTATCATGGAGAGAGAAGAGGAGAATAAAGTCTTTTCTTTCTGCACTATGTGCTGAACTTATTGTCACAGGTAATGATGATACAGTAATCTATAAAGAAATACAGACGTTGTCAGGGATGGCATAAAGGGGGGTGGGGAGAAAACAAGAGAATGTCTCAACTTTTTGCAGGCTATGCTGCAAAAATGACTGCAGTTCTATAAGTTTATACAAACCAAAATGTCTCCCACAAGAAAAACCTGCAAATCCTTCCTTGTTCCCTTACACATGCTGATCCATTCAAGTTCTATCACATTGTAATGTGTGATTGAATTAATGTTGGCGTCAACTGTGCGTGTGTGACGGTGTTAACAATGTTTATGCGTGTGTCGGTTGTGCGTGTTGCTTGGGATGTGTGTGGTGCATGATTTGTTTGAATGGTGCGTGTTGCGCATGTTTTCTTTAAATAGGGTTTGGAACGGATTAGGAGGCAGTTATTACTTAGAGTATATAAAGACAAGACGTGTCCTGTTATATTGGTATTAATTTGTTTGTAAAGATAAGATATCTTGGTAAGACTACTTTGAAGTTTGGCAACAAATACACTTTGACGTAGTGACAAATATTGCCCTCTGGTGACTGGACTCTTTATTTATTTGTTAAACACATAAACGTATAACTGACCAGTAAGTGTTGTTCACTGCATGTTCTAGATTGATGCAAATCAAAATCATTTCTTTTCATTAAGGAAAATGGAACAAAACAGATGACTTACCTTTGTCTCTAGTGTTCTACCAGTGTCAACAATTTCCTGGAGTCCTGGTAAACTGACACCAACAGCCATACCCTACAAAACAGAATCATTATTATAACCAATTAGACAAGATATTTAAAGATTCTTTCAGGTTATCCCTTGGACAAAAAATTCTTATTGTATTTCTTGATGGTCCAAACAAATATTGATGCCCACAAAAGGTAGCAAAAACAACAACCAAGGTGTATATGGCAGGAGAGCTGTGTGGGTTTGGTGAATAGAACACCAGCTTTGGGCCATTAAAATTTAACTTTGAGTGGATCAACGGCCTACTACTATTTTTTGTTTAATTTCAGTTCCTCCAAGGTGATGGGGCGATGCCAATCTACTATTTTGAAGGTACAGTATTTACTTACAATGCAATCTGTATATGATGTAAACAACAAGTCCTTCACCTGATGATTTCAAAAGCTTACGTGATTGTCCAAACAGAAATTTGGTCATCGCATACAATCGAAGTACTGGTCAAAAGCTTGCCCTAGAGATGGGCTAATTTAATTGAATTAAGACAGGTAAGAAAAAGCAACTAAAGAGTTTGCACAACTACTCAGATTGAGTGCTTTTATTTTTTTCTCTCTTTTAAATTGTTTGTTTCTTCTATTTTATATTTTGATCTTTTTCTTTCTCATATTCAACATTTGTTCACTCAAAATCAATAGCTTACTGTGTCCAGTTTATCTTGATCTGATGTCGGTTTCCATTTGGCTTGACAGAGGGCTTCCTCTGAGGCAACAAGAGCGAACTGAGTCACATCTTCTGCTATCTTCAACTCCTACAGGATAAGTAAAAGCAAGAGATTTTCAGAATCTTCATCATCCTTCTTATAAACAGTTGTCTTTTTTACAATAACCAATTCCCACTCCACTCAAGAGTCACCCAGTTTATGACTTTGAAGTTCTGTAGTAAAACCTTGGCAGAGTGCTGTCTCCTGGTCCAAAGAGTTGCAATTAAAATACTGGTTGTTATCTGTATGCAATGTTAACAAGGCTAGATACAACTGGACAACTACATAATTCAGTGCTGGAAGTAAACAAAGGCTGTTGTATTTCTCCACGATAGCCTACAAAAGCACCCATCAGGGAAGGTCACAACGGCTGTCTTGCCCAAATTCTTTGGCTGTAATTTGGCAGCTGTGCCCTTTCACTTGAATGCAATTCCAAGTAGATAAATAAAACCATTTTACAAAATGAAGTCCACGAAATAAACTTCCACAAGACAAAGATCAGTTAATATCAAACTATGAGTCACATATATGTGTTTGCATACTTAGTGATTTTTACATTATGTTAGCAGAGTTAAAACATGATTGAACCAACCAATAGTATGTGTTATGTGTTCTGCTTCATATTCATAATATCACATTTAATACTGATGTTTCTTTGACTGTCCAGCAACATAATTGTTTTTGGCCTTGGTGCCCTACTACCAAACAATGTTTGACCTTGGTGCCCTATTTGATGACCTTGGGGCCCTCCCAAATTTATAACAAAGAGGCCCAATGGCCTTGCCCTGACCAAGCCTTACTTTCAGCCTTGTAACTAGGCTACACTAATAGCTGATAGTTTTTTTGTGTTTTTTAAATAATCTGCCTGGATTAAAACTATTATCTCATAAATTTAGTAAGAAGTTCAAAGTTCAAGAAAACTGGGTTGTAAATAAATATGTTGTAGATACAATCAATCATTGTTACTTTATCATTTAAAGCCACATTTTTGAATAGCTAAGTTTATTTGCAATGACATTTGTTTCCTTGTTGCCTACCAAAAAAATATGCCTGTACATGTATAGGTTGAATATAAATATTTTAAAAAGTAGATAATTTGATGGTTTTGATATTGTAAATGGTGATATCAGGAGCTAAACTGGGGGCACCTACTAGTAACCCCCCCCCCCCCCCACAAAAAAAAATGTGACTTAAGATTGTACTATCTCAGTTCAACAAAAGGCTAAATTGGGATAAATTTTACACACTTTCACTCATACTGTACTCACAGCTTTCGTAAGGTGACTCGGAGCATGAAACTGGCCGTCGCCCTCGCCCCTTGGAACCAATCCAGCTGTTGGTAAGCATCAAATAATATTGATAAAAGCACATTAAATATAATCGAATAACAAATGCAGATTAAAAATGTAAATATAACAATTACGTATATAAACCACACCAAGCAATATTGGGTACAGAAATATTTTACTGTCCAGATGAATGATATCGAACGGATTAGTCATGCTCATTTTGCTGGGAGCATATATGTGGATCTAAGGTAATACTGATAAAACAATTATTGATTGATTGATTGATTGATTTATTTTGTTTCATCACGTGAATATATACAATGTGATAGGAAGTCCTTTAAAAAACCTTCAGATGGCTTAACAAAGTAGAGGACTCCCTGTAAAGAAAAGGAAAAAGAAAACAAAATATATAAGAAGAAATGAACATGTTCAATTAATAAGATGCAATAATTTTTTGAATAAAGTTTCTTCTGAATGATTTTGCAGAAGGTTTATTTGTAATATTGTCTGATAGAGAATTCCATGTTTTGATTGTACGTGCCCTTAGTGATAACATCCCCATTGTAGAATTATATCTGTTATAATGTGCATTGCCTGAAAATCTGGTATTGTAATGATGAACATCACTGTTACTTATTAAGTAGTCATTAAAAGCATTTGGTAACAGTCCATTCCATGCCTTATAAGCAAATGTTGCAAGATTAACCCGAATAATGTCATCAGTTTTTAACAACCTAGAATGATTTGTGTGGTCCCGTGGTTTGGCATGTGTTATATGGTGGACTGCTCTCTTCTGCGTAATATAAATGGGATTCAGATTGGTATATCTAGTACCAGACCATATGTTACAACAATACGTAATATGTGGCAGGACTAATGTCTGGTAGAGAATCTTTAATATGTGTTGTGGCAGATAATGCTTAAGCTTAGCTAAAACACCAGTGTTTTTTGCAACTTTTTTACAGACAGTTGTAATGTCTTCACACCATTTAAGTTTATGATCTATATAAACGCCTAAAAATCTAGTGCTTTTGACTTGTTGTAGTCGTTGACCGCCCATAGTTATATCAGCATTCCATGTAAAATTGTAAGAAGTATTAAAAACTATATAGTTTGTTTTATCAATATTCAATGATAATTTGTTGCCAGCAAACCAGTCGCTGAACTTGTCTTTATTCAGTTGATACTTCAATATGAAATAAAGTACTCGATTGTGGTACGAAGAAGATATTTGGATCGTCAGCAAACAAAACAACTTTAACTTTACCAAAAACTTTGGTAATGTCATTGACATAAAGGATGAAAAACAATGGACCAAGAATAGAGCCTTGTGGCACACCACATTGTATTCTCTACGGTATTCTCTCCGGTATTATCATCACTGATTACAAAACGTTTTTTGTCGAAAAATTTACATTGAGTAGAAATGTAAATATTGACAAACATGATTTCATACTGATTATAGACATGAATTCTGATTAAACACGATTTGCAAACTATCGAGGATACTAATAACTCAGTGACCAGTGAAAAGATTTGCCAAAGTTGTTTTGGCTACCCACAAAAGACATGAAAACGAAATAAATGGTTCAGTTCTTTCATCCTCAAACATCTTACCTACTTTACTTGGTATTCCTTCATATTTTTCTCCACTCAGCAATCCAATGCCACTCTTGCCTTGAAGTAATTTTGACCATACATTGCTGACACCAATCCCCAATGGTGTTACAACTCCTGGAAGATATAAATTATTCACAAGAGACTGTGATGGTATGAAAATAATGATTTCAGACAACAACAAAAAATGAACAAGTTCTGAGTTCTGACAAGTTTGGTCATCTTCATAACATTCAGGTAAGTGATTACTTTGTACTGTAATTGGACACTGTAAGTTATCAGTGTTAACCTACTGTAAATTGCAGACTACCCTGCATTTTTATCTTTTTAGCTGTGACCATCTGATCATGGTTTGGTAAGAGATGTCTGACATTCTCCCTGAAGTTCCACCAAGATCATAAAGCTTCTTATACCAGATAAAAACTTGTGCTGAAAGGGGGGGGGGGGGGGGGTGTTGGAGGGGGGGCTTTGATTTAAGTCCTTGTGATCCTTTGTGATGATTTCCACTTCCAGGGTCTGGTTACTAATACTAGTTTAGTTTAGTTTAGTTTAGTTTAGTTTAGTTTAGTTTAGTTTAGTTTAGTTTAGTTTAGTTTAGTTTAGTAGAAAAAAAAAGGATCAGGAGGGACACTCAAGGACCCTATAGAGAGAGAAAAGAAAAACTGAAGACACAAACACTCAGACCCGATTACAATGCTTAAAGTGCTTGTCCAAAGCATTCTTAAACCCATTGACACTACTTGCAAGTACAACTTTCTCAGGCAAACCATTCTACTCATTCACAACCCTATTAGAAAAAAAAGTTATGCTGAATATTAATCCTACTATGTGACTTATGGAGTTTAAGACAATAACCTCTGGTACAACTACTGTTAGCAAACATGAAAAAGTCGGTAAAGGATAAATTGTCGAAACCATACACAATCTTGAAAACCTGGATCAAGTCCCCACGTAACCTCCTAAGCTCTAGTGTGGTGAGATTCAACAGTTGTAACCGCTAAGGAACACTCTTTAAGGAACTAATCATCCTAGTAGCCCTCCCCTGGACCTTTTCAAGTACTTCCTTATCCTTAGCAAAATATGGGTTCCAAGCCTGCACAGCATTCTCCAGATGAGGCCTAACCAACTGCTTATAAAGCCTAACTACGATGTCCTCTTTCAGAAAACTGAAGTTCCTCTTGATCATACCTAAAACCCTATTATATACCTCTTTTAGCAGCTTCAAGACAATGTTTAGAAGGTTGTAGAGATGAGTCAATGTAGATACCTAGGTCTCTTTCAACAGAGACCTCCTGTAACTCCACACTGTTAAGATTGTATATAAACTTTTGGTTACTGTACTACCAATGTGCATTACATTGCATTTATCAATATTAAAAAGCATTTGCCACCCCTGAGACCAGGAAAAAACCTGATCCAAATCCATTTGAAACTTCTTATAATAGTTTTTGGAAGAGACCTCAGAATACAATTTGGTGTCATCAGCAAACTTTTTAGCTGTACACAAAATATCTCCGTCGATGTCATTTATATAGCAACAAACAACAAGGGACCCACTACAGACCATTGTGGAACCCCACTAGTAACGTCCTGCCAAGAAGAAGCACAGCCTTTAATTACCACCCTCTGTTTCCTATTACCAAGCCAATTCTCGATCCAAGGCAGTAAATTCCCGGTAGAAATACTAGATGATGGTAGGCCTATACTGTAAATTCGCTTTAGTAATAGCATTAAAGTTATTTTAAAAGATAATTGCGATCACGATCTATCATCTAGCTTACTTTGCTCGGTGGCTTAGTGCTTTCAATTCGGCTATGTGATTTCATCAATTAGTTGATCAGATTCCGCGGGAAATAGAAAATGTATACTTGTAAAGGTTGGGAGTCAAACTGCTCAAAGCAAGGAAAAATTTCCCTGACTCTGTGGAATAATCCATGAAAGTGTCTCAGATCACAAAATTGATGATGCCTTGTTTTGGCTGCATTTGTTCATGCTTTGTATATTGAAATTATGAATGAAAGTGGTTACAATTTGACTATTTGTGCAACTACATATGTATAACACAGTAACGCGAATTTAGGGAACACGCGAAGTTACAGTACCGTACACCATGCTATTACTACACAGCAATCTAAGTAGGCTAGGCCTAGTCGCGAATCTAGTACATGCACAACTCTGTAACCTTCATAATTGAGATAATATGACAATCCACTTACCTATTCCTGTGACTCCAACCCTCACTCTACCACTTTCACTCACTATACCAGTCGAGCTACCTTGGCTTCTAAATGGAATATTTAAAGTTCTTTTCGCGCTACAGAAGAGAAATATAGATGCAGGCCCGACTACGGTCTTCTTCATTGTCTTCTCTTCGAGATCGAGTTGAAGTTCGAAAACCCCACATCAAGCAAATTCGGTCCAGTTTTCGTCACAGAGAAATGGTAATCGATCATTGGGTGCTATGGAGGTATTTGTTTAATTTTTTTGGATGGACTTAAAGTTACTTCACACATCTCGCTTCTACAACCGTCTAAATGACTGATATTCATAGCGAGATTTCAAATAAACAAATAGGAGAGTTTGTTTTCACAGTGAGTTTTTCAAACCAACATGATTGAAAAGAGAAAGAGATGTCCTTGGCAATTATTATTTAGGCAAATACAAATAGCGCCACTAACTTTACAACAACATGTTAATTTTCTATCAGGATGAATTTTCACGGGAAGGAACTGGATGAGTGGTAGAAAAAAAAAACTTGAATATGGTTAATATTTCAGCGAATGTCCGGTAAATATTCGCAGCTTTTGAACATCGACTTTTCTGATACCCCAAATGTGGGATGCCGTTACAACCACATATATACTTACGTACACAGGAGGGCAGAGAGGGCTACTGCCCCACCACATGCACCGACATACCTCCGCTCACTTAGAAAAATGGGGGAAATGAGTACAAAGCCTACGTTTCTATTTGTTACTCGTCAACGAGGGATTTACTACACGGCAGTACTAAATCATTCAACTGGATCCATTGTATTAGCAGAAGAGTGTTTGGCAAACAAATGATCAATGTTCGTTTCATTCACCACACAATACATCTAATTTCCGATCTTATTTCTTTTCTTCTATAGAAAGTCACACACTCAAAACTTGGACAGTTTAAAGAAGGTAATACATATGACATGAAACGTTCGAAAATTCCATGTCTCATCTGGGCCACCGTAATTTCTACAATAATTAAATAATGCTTGTGAAGGCCCAAAAACACCTCGGTCCTCCTGTCCCTCGCATAATATTTATAGCATACTACCCAAGTATGGAGTATAAACCAGCATGCACGGTCACGTGAAACCTCTCAGGTATTATGAGCATGACTAAATAACTCATTTAAAGCAGGAGAAACATGCTCATTTCAACTATCCGCGGGTTAACATAACACAGTTTGGGCAAATGTTACCATTTTAACATAACTAGATGTTAACCAAAACAGTCTCAGTACCGTGTTTTCATCACAGGATAATGCACGAACGGGTGTATGGCGCAAGTAATGCACGAAGCCGTATAGAGTTACTGTACTGTAGTTCATCCAACAATAACGTTGAGCCCCCGTTCCTGCATTATCCGTGTGATAAACGCACGGTAGAGTGTATGGCGGGCCATCAGTCTCAAATCATGGGAGATCGACTTATACCGATTTAAATCGACATATACCAGTTTCCTTCGACTTATACCAGTTTCATTCTACATATCATCGATTTAAATCGACATATACCAGTTTCATTCTACATATCATCGATTTAAATCGACATATACCAGTTTCATTCTACATATCATCGATTTATTTTACTTATCATCGATTTAAATCGATTTAAATACAATTGATTTTTTTTTTTTTTTGGGGGGTTATCAAATTTCATCACTAAGCCCAATTTAAGCGGGGAACAAACTTTCGCTTTGTTTCGGTTTCAGGCGCGTAGCCAAGAATTTGCCAAGGGAGGGGCCAAACTGTAGGCAAACTATCAGAGCAGTAGGCATTGAAAACTATCTAAGCTTAGCGCCACCATTTTTGGAGCGAAGCGTACAAGAAAATTTTGGCTGAAAATGCCTCCCAGATCGCTGTAAATGGCACTTCCCAGGCCTTGTAAATGGCATCTTCAGCATTTTCTCTTTTGTAATTACTAACAATATCGTAAAAACATAAAAAAGAAATTAAATAGGGAACCCATATCGATGTGGATCAATTATATATGAGTGTACGAACAGATACTTACTGTACACTCATACACAATAGATGTACAGACATGATAATAATGATGAGTGGCAACTACCTGTATACGGTCACAGATCAAAGAAACGACCTCGAAGTGTCATTTACCTCATGCAGCATGTGTCGGATGAAGGTTTCACCACCGCCAAATATGATTTGGATAAATAATGTCACGCATTATTTTCTATTCATAGCCACACGAAATAAACTATGCCACCAAATATTGGTGGGATATTATATACTATATCCCCTACCTAAAATATTGGGGGAGACTTGTCCCCGTCCCTCCCCCCCCCCTCCCTCATGATTGCCGCCCATGTGCGAAACTAACTGTTTCACTGTCGGTTATCGGTATATACATGTTTATGTCTTTGTATTCCTTCTTGAAACTGTATGGCTGAGTCATTTCTGTTGGTGGAATTGAACCACCTGCAAAATAAATTCTGCATCACCTGAACAGATTTGTGAAATTGCCAAAACAGTTAGCAAAAGAGAAATCAAAAGCAATAGAACCATGTAAACTGAAGCCGTTTAAATCATTCCCAAGTGTTAACCATTTTGTGAACACAAGTAACTTCAAATGCCAGTGTCCACACTGTAAGAATTTCACTTACAGTAACCACATACCGCACAACTTTCCCTAACACAGAGAACTAGGCTAGTGCAATTATACTACACATGCTATGAAAGTGACCCTTACAGAATTGAACACTCTTGAATTCCTGATATATAGGCCACAACTCTGGTTTTCAGCAGAAAGTTGATATTGGAGTTCACACTTCCAGCTGTAAAGCTGGGTGCTTATCACTCTTGTGTACACAAATTGCATGGCCAGGCAAGACCACTTTTTAATTACGCTGGGATAACTTCATAGTTGGCTTCTTTGCAGAGTGATTAAATATTATGTTACTGTCATTCCAAAGAAAGATTTATACCTTCTTAGACAGATAAGACTCATAGCCAGGAAATCAGAGACAGTGGATTTGTTGACTCAAATGATTATCATTGGATGCAAGGCTGCATAATTTGTGTCAATTTCTGTAAGGGGCATTTCATGTCATGTCTGCCTAATTTTCTGCAACCCCAGTTTCTTGTGCCCTATTGCATTCCCAGTGTACCATTGCAAGTAGCAAACATGTTAGCTAGCAGTGCTTCCTTTTTAAAACATTTTTGTAACAATTAATGATAAACATTATTTAGCCTAGGAAGCTGGCTTATGTAGTATGATTATATTTTGAAGTTGATCAACCAGACAACCACTTACCTAACATCATAATATGCTATTCAATTAGTATTAGGTAAAAACATCGTAAAATTAGAAAAACATTGAAACTCTTGGCAACAAATAGGTTGCTATATGATGTTGCTCACCGCTCAGGGAGTGACATTTAACGAGAAAATCAAAAGTTGTTCTACCATGTGCTATGACAGTGAACTTGCGAATTTGCTCTTCGGTTTGAGATGAAATTAACATGTAGCATTTCAAGGCATTTTCATCTCCCATAGGATCTGACTTGCAGGCTGGTTGTTGCTGTGAATGTCATGTCAGTTCATAAGGGGGTAATTAACACTGCAAATACTTTGTGCTCAATCTCTCATTGAATTATTTACCTAATCAGCCAAGAAACAACATTTATTGTTTTTTCTAAGTCTGCTTAAGTTTACTTTCTTAAGGCCACATAGCTAATGATGGTAAAACCAAGATATTTACACAAGAAGCAGTTCCTGCTGAATATGCCATTCTAAAACCATTGCCATGGAGTTTTGCATATTGTAATGTAGTATGTAGTCATATCCCCATCATATTACTTTAAACATTTGCTTCCATGCCTCTTTGTCTTAAGAGTAACTGCTTACTTCCTGTTCATGACTTATTCACCCTACACCCACATCATATTCGTAGAAGCCCCCTTTGTCTTAATTCCATGAAATACTCATGCTTAAACACAGATGACAACCTGTTGCATCTCATGTGTATTACAAATAAGGTTAGTCATAGTCATCTCCATGTGCCTTAGTAATTATAAAGTAAGACCAAGAGTTTATGTCACAGAGAGGTTATTGCCCCCTCACAGGAAGTTGAAATGACTTAAATACTGTTGTTTTTTAATATGTAAAAGACTAAGATTCCAGACTTCACTTGTTACCATTTTAACATAACTAGATGTTAACCAAAACAGTCTCAGTACCGTGTTTTCATCACAGGATAATGCACGAACGGGTGTATGGCGCAAGTAATGCACGAAGCCGTATAGAGTTACTGTACTGTAGTTCATCCAACAATAACGTTGAGCCCCCGTTCCTGCATTATCCGTGTGATAAACGCACGGTAGAGTGTATGGCGGGCCATCAGTCTCAAATCATGGGAGATCGACTTATACCGATTTAAATCGACATATACCAGTTTCCTTCGACATATACCAGTTTCCTTCGACTTATACCAGTTTCATTCTACATATCATCGATTTAAATCGACATATACCAGTTTCATTCTACATATCATCGATTTAAATCGACATATACCAGTTTCATTCTACATATCATCGATTTATTTTACTTATCATCGATTTAAATCGATTTAAATACAATTGATTTTTTTTTTTTTTTTGGGGGTTATCAAATTTCATCACTAAGCCCAATTTAAGCGGGGAACAAACTTTCGCTTTGTTTCGGTTTCAGGCGCGTAGCCAGGAATTTGCCAAGGGAGGGGCCAAACTGTAGGCAAACTATCAGAGCAGTAGGCATTGAAAACTATCTAAGCTTAGCGCCACCATTTTTGGAGCGAAGCGTACAAGAAAATTTTGGCTGAAAATGCCTCCCAGATCGCTGTAAATGGCACTTCCCAGGCCTTGTAAATGGCATCTTCAGCATTTTCTCTTTTGTAATTACTAACAATATCGTAAAAACATAAAAAAGAAATTAAATAGGGAACCCATATCGATGTGGATCAATTATATATGAGTGTACGAACAGATACTTACTGTACACTCATACACAATAGATGTACAGACATGATAATAATGATGAGTGGCAACTACCTGTATACGGTCACAGATCAAAGAAACGACCTCGAAGTGTCATTTACCTCATGCAGCATGTGTCGGATGAAGGTTTCACCACCGCCAAATATGATTTGGATAAATAATGTCACGCATTATTTTCTATTCATAGCCACACGAAATAAACTATGCCACCAAATATTGGTGGGATATTATATACTATATCCCCTACCTAAAATATTGGGGGAGACTTGTCCCCGTCCCTCCCCCCCCCCTCCCTCATGATTGCCGCCCATGTGCGAAACTAACTGTTTCACTGTCGGTTATCGGTATATACATGTTTATGTCTTTGTATTCCTTCTTGAAACTGTATGGCTGAGTCATTTCTGTTGGTGGAATTGAACCACCTGCAAAATAAATTCTGCATCACCTGAACAGATTTGTGAAATTGCCAAAACAGTTAGCAAAAGAGAAATCAAAAGCAATAGAACCATGTAAACTGAAGCCGTTTAAATCATTCCCAAGTGTTAACCATTTTGTGAACACAAGTAACTTCAAATGCCAGTGTCCACACTGTAAGAATTTCACTTACAGTAACCACATACCGCACAACTTTCCCTAACACAGAGAACTAGGCTAGTGCAATTATACTACACATGCTATGAAAGTGACCCTTACAGAATTGAACACTCTTGAATTCCTGATATATAGGCCACAACTCTGGTTTTCAGCAGAAAGTTGATATTGGAGTTCACACTTCCAGCTGTAAAGCTGGGTGCTTATCACTCTTGTGTACACAAATTGCATGGCCAGGCAAGACCACTTTTTAATTACGCTGGGATAACTTCATAGTTGGCTTCTTTGCAGAGTGATTAAATATTATGTTACTGTCATTCCAAAGAAAGATTTATACCTTCTTAGACAGATAAGACTCATAGCCAGGAAATCAGAGACAGTGGATTTGTTGACTCAAATGATTATCATTGGATGCAAGGCTGCATAATTTGTGTCAATTTCTGTAAGGGGCATTTCATGTCATGTCTGCCTAATTTTCTGCAACCCCAGTTTCTTGTGCCCTATTGCATTCCCAGTGTACCATTGCAAGTAGCAAACATGTTAGCTAGCAGTGCTTCCTTTTTAAAACATTTTTGTAACAATTAATGATAAACATTATTTAGCCTAGGAAGCTGGCTTATGTAGTATGATTATATTTTGAAGTTGATCAACCAGACAACCACTTACCTAACATCATAATATGCTATTCAATTAGTATTAGGTAAAAACATCGTAAAATTAGAAAAACATTGAAACTCTTGGCAACAAATAGGTTGCTATATGATGTTGCTCACCGCTCAGGGAGTGACATTTAACGAGAAAATCAAAAGTTGTTCTACCATGTGCTATGACAGTGAACTTGCGAATTTGCTCTTCGGTTTGAGATGAAATTAACATGTAGCATTTCAAGGCATTTTCATCTCCCATAGGATCTGACTTGCAGGCTGGTTGTTGCTGTGAATGTCATGTCAGTTCATAAGGGGGTAATTAACACTGCAAATACTTTGTGCTCAATCTCTCATTGAATTATTTACCTAATCAGCCAAGAAACAACATTTATTGTTTTTTCTAAGTCTGCTTAAGTTTACTTTCTTAAGGCCACATAGCTAATGATGGTAAAACCAAGATATTTACACAAGAAGCAGTTCCTGCTGAATATGCCATTCTAAAACCATTGCCATGGAGTTTTGCATATTGTAATGTAGTATGTAGTCATATCCCCATCATATTACTTTAAACATTTGCTTCCATGCCTCTTTGTCTTAAGAGTAACTGCTTACTTCCTGTTCATGACTTATTCACCCTACACCCACATCATATTCGTAGAAGCCCCCTTTGTCTTAATTCCATGAAATACTCATGCTTAAACACAGATGACAACCTGTTGCATCTCATGTGTATTACAAATAAGGTTAGTCATAGTCATCTCCATGTGCCTTAGTAATTATAAAGTAAGACCAAGAGTTTATGTCACAGAGAGGTTATTGCCCCCTCACAGGAAGTTGAAATGACTTAAATACTGTTGTTTTTTAATATGTAAAAGACTAAGATTCCAGACTTCACTTGTTACCATTTTAACATAACTAGATGTTAACCAAAACAGTCTCAGTACCGTGTTTTCATCACAGGATAATGCACGAACGGGTGTATGGCGCAAGTAATGCACGAAGCCGTATAGAGTTACTGTACTGTAGTTCATCCAACAATAACGTTGAGCCCCCGTTCCTGCATTATCCGTGTGATAAACGCACGGTAGAGTGTATGGCGGGCCATCAGTCTCAAATCATGGGAGATCGACTTATACCGATTTAAATCGACATATACCAGTTTCCTTCGACATATACCAGTTTCCTTCGACTTATACCAGTTTCATTCTACATATCATCGATTTAAATCGACATATACCAGTTTCATTCTACATATCATCGATTTAAATCGACATATACCAGTTTCATTCTACATATCATCGATTTATTTTACTTATCATCGATTTAAATCGATTTAAATACAATTGATTTTTTTTTTTTTTGGGGGGTTATCAAATTTCATCACTAAGCCCAATTTAAGCGGGGAACAAACTTTCGCTTTGTTTCGGTTTCAGGCGCGTAGCCAGGAATTTGCCAAGGGAGGGGCCAAACTGTAGGCAAACTATCAGAGCAGTAGGCATTGAAAACTATCTAAGCTTAGCGCCACCATTTTTGGAGCGAAGCGTACAAGAAAATTTTGGCTGAAAATGCCTCCCAGATCGCTGTAAATGGCACTTCCCAGGCCTTGTAAATGGCATCTTCAGCATTTTCTCTTTTGTAATTACTAACAATATCGTAAAAACATAAAAAAGAAATTAAATAGGGAACCCATATCGATGTGGATCAATTATATATGAGTGTACGAACAGATACTTACTGTACACTCATACACAATAGATGTACAGACATGATAATAATGATGAGTGGCAACTACCTGTATACGGTCACAGATCAAAGAAACGACCTCGAAGTGTCATTTACCTCATGCAGCATGTGTCGGATGAAGGTTTCACCACCGCCAAATATGATTTGGATAAATAATGTCACGCATTATTTTCTATTCATAGCCACACGAAATAAACTATGCCACCAAATATTGGTGGGATATTATATACTATATCCCCTACCTAAAATATTGGGGGAGACTTGTCCCCGTCCCTCCCCCCCCCCTCCCTCATGATTGCCGCCCATGTGCGAAACTAACTGTTTCACTGTCGGTTATCGGTATATACATGTTTATGTCTTTGTATTCCTTCTTGAAACTGTATGGCTGAGTCATTTCTGTTGGTGGAATTGAACCACCTGCAAAATAAATTCTGCATCACCTGAACAGATTTGTGAAATTGCCAAAACAGTTAGCAAAAGAGAAATCAAAAGCAATAGAACCATGTAAACTGAAGCCGTTTAAATCATTCCCAAGTGTTAACCATTTTGTGAACACAAGTAACTTCAAATGCCAGTGTCCACACTGTAAGAATTTCACTTACAGTAACCACATACCGCACAACTTTCCCTAACACAGAGAACTAGGCTAGTGCAATTATACTACACATGCTATGAAAGTGACCCTTACAGAATTGAACACTCTTGAATTCCTGATATATAGGCCACAACTCTGGTTTTCAGCAGAAAGTTGATATTGGAGTTCACACTTCCAGCTGTAAAGCTGGGTGCTTATCACTCTTGTGTACACAAATTGCATGGCCAGGCAAGACCACTTTTTAATTACGCTGGGATAACTTCATAGTTGGCTTCTTTGCAGAGTGATTAAATATTATGTTACTGTCATTCCAAAGAAAGATTTATACCTTCTTAGACAGATAAGACTCATAGCCAGGAAATCAGAGACAGTGGATTTGTTGACTCAAATGATTATCATTGGATGCAAGGCTGCATAATTTGTGTCAATTTCTGTAAGGGGCATTTCATGTCATGTCTGCCTAATTTTCTGCAACCCCAGTTTCTTGTGCCCTATTGCATTCCCAGTGTACCATTGCAAGTAGCAAACATGTTAGCTAGCAGTGCTTCCTTTTTAAAACATTTTTGTAACAATTAATGATAAACATTATTTAGCCTAGGAAGCTGGCTTATGTAGTATGATTATATTTTGAAGTTGATCAACCAGACAACCACTTACCTAACATCATAATATGCTATTCAATTAGTATTAGGTAAAAACATCGTAAAATTAGAAAAACATTGAAACTCTTGGCAACAAATAGGTTGCTATATGATGTTGCTCACCGCTCAGGGAGTGACATTTAACGAGAAAATCAAAAGTTGTTCTACCATGTGCTATGACAGTGAACTTGCGAATTTGCTCTTCGGTTTGAGATGAAATTAACATGTAGCATTTCAAGGCATTTTCATCTCCCATAGGATCTGACTTGCAGGCTGGTTGTTGCTGTGAATGTCATGTCAGTTCATAAGGGGGTAATTAACACTGCAAATACTTTGTGCTCAATCTCTCATTGAATTATTTACCTAATCAGCCAAGAAACAACATTTATTGTTTTTTCTAAGTCTGCTTAAGTTTACTTTCTTAAGGCCACATAGCTAATGATGGTAAAACCAAGATATTTACACAAGAAGCAGTTCCTGCTGAATATGCCATTCTAAAACCATTGCCATGGAGTTTTGCATATTGTAATGTAGTATGTAGTCATATCCCCATCATATTACTTTAAACATTTGCTTCCATGCCTCTTTGTCTTAAGAGTAACTGCTTACTTCCTGTTCATGACTTATTCACCCTACACCCACATCATATTCGTAGAAGCCCCCTTTGTCTTAATTCCATGAAATACTCATGCTTAAACACAGATGACAACCTGTTGCATCTCATGTGTATTACAAATAAGGTTAGTCATAGTCATCTCCATGTGCCTTAGTAATTATAAAGTAAGACCAAGAGTTTATGTCACAGAGAGGTTATTGCCCCCTCACAGGAAGTTGAAATGACTTAAATACTGTTGTTTTTTAATATGTAAAAGACTAAGATTCCAGACTTCAGAGACTGTACTTCAGATACACTCCAGCAATAAAGCTCATATTCTATACAATTATATCTATGTCTGGAGTTTCTCTTTATCTGTTGTTCATTATACTTATTTAATAACGAAGCCCAAACTAATTGAGCCGGAGCACACCCCAACGTAACAATATATATACATTCACAAAGCGAAAGAACATATTAAAATTGGGGCCAACATAGTACAGTAGGTCTTTTAAAGGAATCTCTAACAAGATGAACAATCAAATATTTACTCTTTACTTCTTTAGCTTCCAAGGGCAAACTTGTTAATTGAGACAAATGTTATCAATCTGCGCAGTAGTAGCATGGTGGGCTCATAATTGACGCACCTAAAAGGCATTGAAGAGTCCCCCCAGACCGAGTGCAGCCATCTGAAAAAGTTAACTTTATGTTGCTTGCAAGTGACCTTTTGTTTGTGTAGCTACAAAATGCAGACAAAAATGAAACGTGATACCTTGTTATTTATTTTTTAGCCGGACCTAAGATGTCCATCGCTGTATCGTTTATACACTGTGCTGTGGGTATTGACCGCAGCTGTACATACTGACTGTACATTTGTGTCCAATTACCGATGGTAGCAAGCTGTGTGTGTATTTTCTAGGATCAATAGTGGTGTCTAACACTTCTGTTACACCTCATTCGAAACTAGGTCAGATTACCGGCATTAGACGTTTCTTTTTGCATGAGTCTTCACACCCTTTAATGATTTGATTAATAATGTCTATCAACGAAAAGTACAAATCACTCAACTGTATGAGATTTTTATATGTGTAGTTCCTCAAAGTTGAAATGATCTCAAAGTATTTATTTTTGTGACTACGCATCGTACACTGAAGCAGAATTAGGCCTAGGCCACAAAATGTATTCCGTGTCAAGTTCTTTCATACCCCCGCCTACACTGACGCATTCATCAATAAGCTAACTGTAATGTTGGCCTAAGTATACATTTATTGACTTTTGATGCTGTTTGCTTTGCTCTGAGCCGCTAAGCTCTGACAGGTCAGTCTCAGAGATTAGTGGTATCATATTAAGGTAATTTTGGTTATTTTTAGGGAGTAACATTTTCAAATACCAAGAAACTTGCAAAACTGGGGGAAGGCTTTAAAAAAACACAATTTGATCAGCACATATCTGTAATGGATTCAAATTCATGGAATATATAACTCTGCTTCGCTGCGAAAAGTTTAGGTTCCCTTCTGTAACGCACTAGTAATCTATTTGGAGGTGCGTCAATTGCGGGGGTGTGTCAATTATGAAACCTTCACTATATATCCTAGCAAAGTAATGAGTGCAAAGAAGACTGATTATAACTAGACGAAAACAAAGTATGTTAAAAGACTCTTTGGTTACTTAGTGGTTGGAAATAAATAAACAAAGTCATTCATCTTAATAATTCTTACCTACCACAGCAACTGCTGGGAAAGTTGGTTGAACCTCTGGAAGTATCAAGATCATGAGCCTACCAGCCTTATGCAATACAAAGTTTGATGATTCCAAATACTCCATAAATCGCCATATGGTACTATAAGTTTAAAGATTAGTCACCAAGAAAAAGTCTTTAGTTTTACCACGAAATGGAACTAAACGCTACATTGTTATAGCTGCAGTACACCAGTGTACAGAATGGGATTTCGTGGAACCAGTCCATGTATTATCCGATTAACGAAAACAATTGGCGAATTTTAGCCAAATTTCTCGTCAAAGGCCAAGTCATTCTGTTGTGATAAACTAATGAGTTGCTCCTGACAATTCCTCCTGGAGCTTCGGTGACTTCATTTTTCCATCCCCCCCCCCCAATGTGCGTCACGAAATATGAAAATGAAAGAACTTTTCGACGAACATCCCGCTGCATTAATAACTCCGGTGAATGAATCTGGTGATAAATCTGAATCCTGGGATGAATTCTGGGATTAATCTGAATCCTGGGATGAATCCTGTGATGAATCCTGTGATAAATCCTGGGATAAATCTGAATCCTGGAACGAATCCTATGATGTATCCTGGGATGAATCCTGTGATGAATCTGAATCCTGGGATGAATCCTGTGATGAATATATTATCTAAATCCTCTGATGAATCCTGGGATGAATCCTGTGATAAATCTTAATCCTGGGATGAATCCTGTGATGAATCTCAATCCTGGGATGAATCCTGTGATGAATCCTGGGATGAATCCTGTGATGAATCCTGGGATAGCTTCAGGTTGGTAACTTTGCGATCCGCGTTATGGTGGCATACTCTTATTAGAGTCTATATCAATCCGCTTTATTGTTCTCCTTCAGGAAAAGTGCCAAAAAGCAGCGGGGGAACATCTTTTGTGACCTGTTATCAATCATAATCTAGTTTTTATGGCTTGCATGTTGAAAAGCATCAATGGAAGTACATGTGGTGAGAAAAGTGGGTCAATTGAGGACATTTTAGACCCCTTTAGGCCTCCCAGGAGTAGCGTAGGAAATTTGTTTACCAATGAGTGAAGAGGTTTGTTTACAAGTGACGAAAAGTTCCGGCTCGGAAAGCAAAAAATCTACATGGTCATGATACGGAAAATTGATAGTGCCATGAAAGGCCAACTTGTCAGCTATGCGGTGATGGGTAGCGTTTAGCTAGTGAAAACTTCTATCTAGACTTAGAGACCACATGACTGTGCGTATACTACCATAGGAACATAGACTTGTCAAATCGTTTCCTATGGAACGCCTAAAGGGCTGTAATTTTTTTGATAATTCACTATGTCGTCGAATATAATTTGACTGAAACTGAGATATCACCCGGGGTTCGAACCACGGATGCAAAAGAGAGTCTCGATCATCAGCTCGTACAGTGCGCCGAGCCATCGCGCCACTGTATGGACTGAGATATTAGGCGGATTAACTAATACTTACAGCTCCCCGTGTAGGCACTTGCTGTAAAAGATCGGCAAAAGACGTCATCACCCGGGGTTCGAACCACGGATGCAAAAGAGAGTCTCGATCATCAGCTCGTACAGTGCGCCGAGCCATCGCGCCACTGTATGGACTGAGATATTAGGCGGATTAACTAATACTTACAGCTCCCCGTGTAGGCACTTGCTGTAAAAGATCGGCAAAAGACGTCATCACCCGGGGTTCGAACCACGGATGCAAAAGAGAGTCTCGATCATCAGCTCGTACAGTGCGCCGAGCCATCGCGCCACTGTATGGACTGAGATATTAGGCGGATTAACTAATACTTACAGCTCCCCGTGTAGGCACTTGCTGTAAAAGATCGGCAAAAGACGTCATCACCCGGGGTTCGAACCACGGATGCAAAAGAGAGTCTCGATCATCAGCTCGTACAGTGCGCCGAGCCATCGCGCCACTGTATGGACTGAGATATTAGGCGGATTAACTAATACTTACAGCTCCCCGTGTAGGCACTTGCTGTAAAAGATCGGCAAAAGACGTCATCACCCGGGGTTCGAACCACGGATGCAAAAGAGAGTCTCGATCATCAGCTCGTACAGTGCGCCGAGCCATCGCGCCACTGTATGGACTGAGATATTAGGCGGATTAACTAATACTTACAGCTCCCCGTGTAGGCACTTGCTGTAAAAGATCGGCAAAAGACGTCATCACCCGGGGTTCGAACCACGGATGCAAAAGAGAGTCTCGATCATCAGCTCGTACAGTGCGCCGAGCCATCGCGCCACTGTATGGACTGAGATATTAGGCGGATTAACTAATACTTACAGCTCCCCGTGTAGGCACTTGCTGTAAAAGATCGGCAAAAGACGTCATCACCCGGGGTTCGAACCACGGATGCAAAAGAGAGTCTCGATCATCAGCTCGTACAGTGCGCCGAGCCATCGCGCCACTGTATGGACTGAGATATTAGGCGGATTAACTAATACTTACAGCTCCCCGTGTAGGCACTTGCTGTAAAAGATCGGCAAAAGACGTCATCACCCGGGGTTCGAACCACGGATGCAAAAGAGAGTCTCGATCATCAGCTCGTACAGTGCGCCGAGCCATCGCGCCACTGTATGGACTGAGATATTAGGCGGATTAACTAATACTTACAGCTCCCCGTGTAGGCACTTGCTGTAAAAGATCGGCAAAAGACGTCATCACCCGGGGTTCGAACCACGGATGCAAAAGAGAGTCTCGATCATCAGCTCGTACAGTGCGCCGAGCCATCGCGCCACTGTATGGACTGAGATATTAGGCGGATTAACTAATACTTACAGCTCCCCGTGTAGGCACTTGCTGTAAAAGATCGGCAAAAGACGTCATCACCCGGGGTTCGAACCACGGATGCAAAAGAGAGTCTCGATCATCAGCTCGTACAGTGCGCCGAGCCATCGCGCCACTGTATGGACTGAGATATTAGGCGGATTAACTAATACTTACAGCTCCCCGTGTAGGCACTTGCTGTAAGAGATCGGCAAAAGACGTCATCACCCGGGGTTCGAACCACGGATGCAAAAGAGAGTCTCGATCATCAGCTCGTACAGTGCGCCGAGCCATCGCGCCACTGTATGGACTGAGATATTAGGCGGATTAACTAATACTTACAGCTCCCCGTGTAGGCACTTGCTGTAAAAGATCGGCAAAAGACGTCATCACCCGGGGTTCGAACCACGGATGCAAAAGAGAGTCTCGATCATCAGCTCGTACAGTGCGCCGAGCCATCGCGCCACTGTATGGACTGAGATATTAGGCGGATTAACTAATACTTACAGCTCCCCGTGTAGGCACTTGCTGTAAAAGATCGGCAAAAGACGTCATCACCCGGGGTTCGAACCACGGATGCAAAAGAGAGTCTCGATCATCAGCTCGTACAGTGCGCCGAGCCATCGCGCCACTGTATGGACTGAGATATTAGGCGGATTAACTAATACTTACAGCTCCCCGTGTAGGCACTTGCTGTAAAAGATCGGCAAAAGACGTCATCACCCGGGGTTCGAACCACGGATGCAAAAGAGAGTCTCGATCATCAGCTCGTACAGTGCGCCGAGCCATCGCGCCACTGTATGGACTGAGATATTAGGCGGATTAACTAATACTTACAGCTCCCCGTGTAGGCACTTGCTGTAAAAGATCGGCAAAAGACGTCATCACCCGGGGTTCGAACCACGGATGCAAAAGAGAGTCTCGATCATCAGCTCGTACAGTGCGCCGAGCCATCGCGCCACTGTATGGACTGAGATATTAGGCGGATTAACTAATACTTACAGCTCCCCGTGTAGGCACTTGCTGTAAAAGATCGGCAAAAGACGTCATCACCCGGGGTTCGAACCACGGATGCAAAAGAGAGTCTCGATCATCAGCTCGTACAGTGCGCCGAGCCATCGCGCCACTGTATGGACTGAGATATTAGGCGGATTAACTAATACTTACAGCTCCCCGTGTAGGCACTTGCTGTAAAAGATCGGCAAAAGACGTCATCACCCGGGGTTCGAACCACGGATGCAAAAGAGAGTCTCGATCATCAGCTCGTACAGTGCGCCGAGCCATCGCGCCACTGTATGGACTGAGATATTAGGCGGATTAACTAATACTTACAGCTCCCCGTGTAGGCACTTGCTGTAAAAGATCGGCAAAAGACGTCATCACCCGGGGTTCGAACCACGGATGCAAAAGAGAGTCTCGATCATCAGCTCGTACAGTGCGCCGAGCCATCGCGCCACTGTATGGACTGAGATATTAGGCGGATTAACTAATACTTACAGCTCCCCGTGTAGGCACTTGCTGTAAGAGATCGGCAAAAGACGTCATCACCCGGGGTTCGAACCACGGATGCAAAAGAGAGTCTCGATCATCAGCTCGTACAGTGCGCCGAGCCATCGCGCCACTGTATGGACTGAGATATTAGGCGGATTAACTAATACTTACAGCTCCCCGTGTAGGCACTTGCTGTAAGAGATCGGCAAAAGACGTCATCACCCGGGGTTCGAACCACGGATGCAAAAGAGAGTCTCGATCATCAGCTCGTACAGTGCGCCGAGCCATCGCGCCACTGTATGGACTGAGATATTAGGCGGATTAACTAATACTTACAGCTCCCCGTGTAGGCACTTGCTGTAAGAGATCGGCAAAAGACGTCATCACCCGGGGTTCGAACCACGGATGCAAAAGAGAGTCTCGATCATCAGCTCGTACAGTGCGCCGAGCCATCGCGCCACTGTATGGACTGAGATATTAGGCGGATTAACTAATACTTACAGCTCCCCGTGTAGGCACTTGCTGTAAGAGATCGGCAAAAGACGTCATCACCCGGGGTTCGAACCACGGATGCAAAAGAGAGTCTCGATCATCAGCTCGTACAGTGCGCCGAGCCATCGCGCCACTGTATGGACTGAGATATTAGGCGGATTAACTAATACTTACAGCTCCCCGTGTAGGCACTTGCTGTAAGAGATCGGCAAAAGACGTCATCACCCGGGGTTCGAACCACGGATGCAAAAGAGAGTCTCGATCATCAGCTCGTACAGTGCGCCGAGCCATCGCGCCACTGTATGGACTGAGATATTAGGCGGATTAACTAATACTTACAGCTCCCCGTGTAGGCACTTGCTGTAAGAGATCGGCAAAAGACGTCATCACCCGGGGTTCGAACCACGGATGCAAAAGAGAGTCTCGATCATCAGCTCGTACAGTGCGCCGAGCCATCGCGCCACTGTATGGACTGAGATATTAGGCGGATTAACTAATACTTACAGCTCCCCGTGTAGGCACTTGCTGTAAGAGATCGGCAAAAGACGTCATCACCCGGGGTTCGAACCACGGATGCAAAAGAGAGTCTCGATCATCAGCTCGTACAGTGCGCCGAGCCATCGCGCCACTGTATGGACTGAGATATTAGGCGGATTAACTAATACTTACAGCTCCCCGTGTAGGCACTTGCTGTAAGAGATCGGCAAAAGACGTCATCACCCGGGGTTCGAACCACGGATGCAAAAGAGAGTCTCGATCATCAGCTCGTACAGTGCGCCGAGCCATCGCGCCACTGTATGGACTGAGATATTAGGCGGATTAACTAATACTTACAGCTCCCCGTGTAGGCACTTGCTGTAAGAGATCGGCAAAAGACGTCATCACCCGGGGTTCGAACCACGGATGCAAAAGAGAGTCTCGATCATCAGCTCGTACAGTGCGCCGAGCCATCGCGCCACTGTATGGACTGAGATATTAGGCGGATTAACTAATACTTACAGCTCCCCGTGTAGGCACTTGCTGTAAGAGATCGGCAAAAGACGTCATCACCCGGGGTTCGAACCACGGATGCAAAAGAGAGTCTCGATCATCAGCTCGTACAGTGCGCCGAGCCATCGCGCCACTGTATGGACTGAGATATTAGGCGGATTAACTAATACTTACAGCTCCCCGTGTAGGCACTTGCTGTAAGAGATCGGCAAAAGACGTCATCACCCGGGGTTCGAACCACGGATGCAAAAGAGAGTCTCGATCATCAGCTCGTACAGTGCGCCGAGCCATCGCGCCACTGTATGGACTGAGATATTAGGCGGATTAACTAATACTTACAGCTCCCCGTGTAGGCACTTGCTGTAAGAGATCGGCAAAAGACGTCATCACCCGGGGTTCGAACCACGGATGCAAAAGAGAGTCTCGATCATCAGCTCGTACAGTGCGCCGAGCCATCGCGCCACTGTATGGACTGAGATATTAGGCGGATTAACTAATACTTACAGCTCCCCGTGTAGGCACTTGCTGTAAGAGATCGGCAAAAGACGTCATCACCCGGGGTTCGAACCACGGATGCAAAAGAGAGTCTCGATCATCAGCTCGTACAGTGCGCCGAGCCATCGCGCCACTGTATGGACTGAGATATTAGGCGGATTAACTAATACTTACAGCTCCCCGTGTAGGCACTTGCTGTAAGAGATCGGCAAAAGACGTCATCACCCGGGGTTCGAACCACGGATGCAAAAGAGAGTCTCGATCATCAGCTCGTACAGTGCGCCGAGCCATCGCGCCACTGTATGGACTGAGATATTAGGCGGATTAACTAATACTTACAGCTCCCCGTGTAGGCACTTGCTGTAAGAGATCGGCAAAAGACGTCATCACCCGGGGTTCGAACCACGGATGCAAAAGAGAGTCTCGATCATCAGCTCGTACAGTGCGCCGAGCCATCGCGCCACTGTATGGACTGAGATATTAGGCGGATTAACTAATACTTACAGCTCCCCGTGTAGGCACTTGCTGTAAGAGATCGGCAAAAGACGTCATCACCCGGGGTTCGAACCACGGATGCAAAAGAGAGTCTCGATCATCAGCTCGTACAGTGCGCCGAGCCATCGCGCCACTGTATGGACTGAGATATTAGGCGGATTAACTAATACTTACAGCTCCCCGTGTAGGCACTTGCTGTAAGAGATCGGCAAAAGACGTCATCACCCGGGGTTCGAACCACGGATGCAAAAGAGAGTCTCGATCATCAGCTCGTACAGTGCGCCGAGCCATCGCGCCACTGTATGGACTGAGATATTAGGCGGATTAACTAATACTTACAGCTCCCCGTGTAGGCACTTGCTGTAAGAGATCGGCAAAAGACGTCATCACCCGGGGTTCGAACCACGGATGCAAAAGAGAGTCTCGATCATCAGCTCGTACAGTGCGCCGAGCCATCGCGCCACTGTATGGACTGAGATATTAGGCGGATTAACTAATACTTACAGCTCCCCGTGTAGGCACTTGCTGTAAGAGATCGGCAAAAGACGTCATCACCCGGGGTTCGAACCACGGATGCAAAAGAGAGTCTCGATCATCAGCTCGTACAGTGCGCCGAGCCATCGCGCCACTGTATGGACTGAGATATTAGGCGGATTAACTAATACTTACAGCTCCCCGTGTAGGCACTTGCTGTAAGAGATCGGCAAAAGACGTCATCACCCGGGGTTCGAACCACGGATGCAAAAGAGAGTCTCGATCATCAGCTCGTACAGTGCGCCGAGCCATCGCGCCACTGTATGGACTGAGATATTAGGCGGATTAACTAATACTTACAGCTCCCCGTGTAGGCACTTGCTGTAAGAGATCGGCAAAAGACGTCATCACCCGGGGTTCGAACCACGGATGCAAAAGAGAGTCTCGATCATCAGCTCGTACAGTGCGCCGAGCCATCGCGCCACTGTATGGACTGAGATATTAGGCGGATTAACTAATACTTACAGCTCCCCGTGTAGGCACTTGCTGTAAGAGATCGGCAAAAGACGTCATCACCCGGGGTTCGAACCACGGATGCAAAAGAGAGTCTCGATCATCAGCTCGTACAGTGCGCCGAGCCATCGCGCCACTGTATGGACTGAGATATTAGGCGGATTAACTAATACTTACAGCTCCCCGTGTAGGCACTTGCTGTAAGAGATCGGCAAAAGACGTCATCACCCGGGGTTCGAACCACGGATGCAAAAGAGAGTCTCGATCATCAGCTCGTACAGTGCGCCGAGCCATCGCGCCACTGTATGGACTGAGATATTAGGCGGATTAACTAATACTTACAGCTCCCCGTGTAGGCACTTGCTGTAAGAGATCGGCAAAAGACGTCATCACCCGGGGTTCGAACCACGGATGCAAAAGAGAGTCTCGATCATCAGCTCGTACAGTGCGCCGAGCCATCGCGCCACTGTATGGACTGAGATATTAGGCGGATTAACTAATACTTACAGCTCCCCGTGTAGGCACTTGCTGTAAGAGATCGGCAAAAGACGTCATCACCCGGGGTTCGAACCACGGATGCAAAAGAGAGTCTCGATCATCAGCTCGTACAGTGCGCCGAGCCATCGCGCCACTGTATGGACTGAGATATTAGGCGGATTAACTAATACTTACAGCTCCCCGTGTAGGCACTTGCTGTAAGAGATCGGCAAAAGACGTCATCACCCGGGGTTCGAACCACGGATGCAAAAGAGAGTCTCGATCATCAGCTCGTACAGTGCGCCGAGCCATCGCGCCACTGTATGGACTGAGATATTAGGCGGATTAACTAATACTTACAGCTCCCCGTGTAGGCACTTGCTGTAAGAGATCGGCAAAAGACGTCATCACCCGGGGTTCGAACCACGGATGCAAAAGAGAGTCTCGATCATCAGCTCGTACAGTGCGCCGAGCCATCGCGCCACTGTATGGACTGAGATATTAGGCGGATTAACTAATACTTACAGCTCCCCGTGTAGGCACTTGCTGTAAGAGATCGGCAAAAGACGTCATCACCCGGGGTTCGAACCACGGATGCAAAAGAGAGTCTCGATCATCAGCTCGTACAGTGCGCCGAGCCATCGCGCCACTGTATGGACTGAGATATTAGGCGGATTAACTAATACTTACAGCTCCCCGTGTAGGCACTTGCTGTAAGAGATCGGCAAAAGACGTCATCACCCGGGGTTCGAACCACGGATGCAAAAGAGAGTCTCGATCATCAGCTCGTACAGTGCGCCGAGCCATCGCGCCACTGTATGGACTGAGATATTAGGCGGATTAACTAATACTTACAGCTCCCCGTGTAGGCACTTGCTGTAAGAGATCGGCAAAAGACGTCATCACCCGGGGTTCGAACCACGGATGCAAAAGAGAGTCTCGATCATCAGCTCGTACAGTGCGCCGAGCCATCGCGCCACTGTATGGACTGAGATATTAGGCGGATTAACTAATACTTACAGCTCCCCGTGTAGGCACTTGCTGTAAGAGATCGGCAAAAGACGTCATCACCCGGGGTTCGAACCACGGATGCAAAAGAGAGTCTCGATCATCAGCTCGTACAGTGCGCCGAGCCATCGCGCCACTGTATGGACTGAGATATTAGGCGGATTAACTAATACTTACAGCTCCCCGTGTAGGCACTTGCTGTAAGAGATCGGCAAAAGACGTCATCACCCGGGGTTCGAACCACGGATGCAAAAGAGAGTCTCGATCATCAGCTCGTACAGTGCGCCGAGCCATCGCGCCACTGTATGGACTGAGATATTAGGCGGATTAACTAATACTTACAGCTCCCCGTGTAGGCACTTGCTGTAAGAGATCGGCAAAAGACGTCATCACCCGGGGTTCGAACCACGGATGCAAAAGAGAGTCTCGATCATCAGCTCGTACAGTGCGCCGAGCCATCGCGCCACTGTATGGACTGAGATATTAGGCGGATTAACTAATACTTACAGCTCCCCGTGTAGGCACTTGCTGTAAGAGATCGGCAAAAGACGTCATCACCCGGGGTTCGAACCACGGATGCAAAAGAGAGTCTCGATCATCAGCTCGTACAGTGCGCCGAGCCATCGCGCCACTGTATGGACTGAGATATTAGGCGGATTAACTAATACTTACAGCTCCCCGTGTAGGCACTTGCTGTAAGAGATCGGCAAAAGACGTCATCACCCGGGGTTCGAACCACGGATGCAAAAGAGAGTCTCGATCATCAGCTCGTACAGTGCGCCGAGCCATCGCGCCACTGTATGGACTGAGATATTAGGCGGATTAACTAATACTTACAGCTCCCCGTGTAGGCACTTGCTGTAAGAGATCGGCAAAAGACGTCATCACCCGGGGTTCGAACCACGGATGCAAAAGAGAGTCTCGATCATCAGCTCGTACAGTGCGCCGAGCCATCGCGCCACTGTATGGACTGAGATATTAGGCGGATTAACTAATACTTACAGCTCCCCGTGTAGGCACTTGCTGTAAGAGATCGGCAAAAGACGTCATCACCCGGGATTCGAACCACGGATGCAAAAGAGAGTCTCGATCATCAGCTCGTACAGTGCGCCGAGCCATCGCGCCACTGTATGGACTGAGATATTAGGCGGATTAACTAATACTTACAGCTCCCCGTGTAGGCACTTGCTGTAAGAGATCGGCAAAAGACGTCATCACCCGGGGTTCGAACCACGGATGCAAAAGAGAGTCTCGATCATCAGCTCGTACAGTGCGCCGAGCCATCGCGCCACTGTATGGACTGAGATATTAGGCGGATTAACTAATACTTACAGCTCCCCGTGTAGGCACTTGCTGTAAGAGATCGGCAAAAGACGTCATCACCCGGGGTTCGAACCACGGATGCAAAAGAGAGTCTCGATCATCAGCTCGTACAGTGCGCCGAGCCATCGCGCCACTGTATGGACTGAGATATTAGGCGGATTAACTAATACTTACAGCTCCCCGTGTAGGCACTTGCTGTAAGAGATCGGCAAAAGACGTCATCACCCGGGGTTCGAACCACGGATGCAAAAGAGAGTCTCGATCATCAGCTCGTACAGTGCGCCGAGCCATCGCGCCACTGTATGGACTGAGATATTAGGCGGATTAACTAATACTTACAGCTCCCCGTGTAGGCACTTGCTGTAAGAGATCGGCAAAAGACGTCATCACCCGGGGTTCGAACCACGGATGCAAAAGAGAGTCTCGATCATCAGCTCGTACAGTGCGCCGAGCCATCGCGCCACTGTATGGACTGAGATATTAGGCGGATTAACTAATACTTACAGCTCCCCGTGTAGGCACTTGCTGTAAGAGATCGGCAAAAGACGTCATCACCCGGGGTTCGAACCACGGATGCAAAAGAGAGTCTCGATCATCAGCTCGTACAGTGCGCCGAGCCATCGCGCCACTGTATGGACTGAGATATTAGGCGGATTAACTAATACTTACAGCTCCCCGTGTAGGCACTTGCTGTAAAAGATCGGCAAAAGACGTCATCACCCGGGGTTCGAACCACGGATGCAAAAGAGAGTCTCGATCATCAGCTCGTACAGTGCGCCGAGCCATCGCGCCACTGTATGGACTGAGATATTAGGCGGATTAACTAATACTTACAGCTCCCCGTGTAGGCACTTGCTGTAAGAGATCGGCAAAAGACGTCATCACCCGGGGTTCGAACCACGGATGCAAAAGAGAGTCTCGATCATCAGCTCGTACAGTGCGCCGAGCCATCGCGCCACTGTATGGACTGAGATATTAGGCGGATTAACTAATACTTACAGCTCCCCGTGTAGGCACTTGCTGTAAGAGATCGGCAAAAGACGTCATCACCCGGGGTTCGAACCACGGATGCAAAAGAGAGTCTCGATCATCAGCTCGTACAGTGCGCCGAGCCATCGCGCCACTGTATGGACTGAGATATTAGGCGGATTAACTAATACTTACAGCTCCCCGTGTAGGCACTTGCTGTAAGAGATCGGCAAAAGACGTCATCACCCGGGGTTCGAACCACGGATGCAAAAGAGAGTCTCGATCATCAGCTCGTACAGTGCGCCGAGCCATCGCGCCACTGTATGGACTGAGATATTAGGCGGATTAACTAATACTTACAGCTCCCCGTGTAGGCACTTGCTGTAAGAGATCGGCAAAAGACGTCATCACCCGGGGTTCGAACCACGGATGCAAAAGAGAGTCTCGATCATCAGCTCGTACAGTGCGCCGAGCCATCGCGCCACTGTATGGACTGAGATATTAGGCGGATTAACTAATACTTACAGCTCCCCGTGTAGGCACTTGCTGTAAGAGATCGGCAAAAGACGTCATCACCCGGGGTTCGAACCACGGATGCAAAAGAGAGTCTCGATCATCAGCTCGTACAGTGCGCCGAGCCATCGCGCCACTGTATGGACTGAGATATTAGGCGGATTAACTAATACTTACAGCTCCCCGTGTAGGCACTTGCTGTAAGAGATCGGCAAAAGACGTCATCACCCGGGGTTCGAACCACGGATGCAAAAGAGAGTCTCGATCATCAGCTCGTACAGTGCGCCGAGCCATCGCGCCACTGTATGGACTGAGATATTAGGCGGATTAACTAATACTTACAGCTCCCCGTGTAGGCACTTGCTGTAAGAGATCGGCAAAAGACGTCATCACCCGGGGTTCGAACCACGGATGCAAAAGAGAGTCTCGATCATCAGCTCGTACAGTGCGCCGAGCCATCGCGCCACTGTATGGACTGAGATATTAGGCGGATTAACTAATACTTACAGCTCCCCGTGTAGGCACTTGCTGTAAGAGATCGGCAAAAGACGTCATCACCCGGGGTTCGAACCACGGATGCAAAAGAGAGTCTCGATCATCAGCTCGTACAGTGCGCCGAGCCATCGCGCCACTGTATGGACTGAGATATTAGGCGGATTAACTAATACTTACAGCTCCCCGTGTAGGCACTTGCTGTAAAAGATCGGCAAAAGACGTCATCACCCGGGGTTCGAACCACGGATGCAAAAGAGAGTCTCGATCATCAGCTCGTACAGTGCGCCGAGCCATCGCGCCACTGTATGGACTGAGATATTAGGCGGATTAACTAATACTTACAGCTCCCCGTGTAGGCACTTGCTGTAAGAGATCGGCAAAAGACGTCATCACCCGGGGTTCGAACCACGGATGCAAAAGAGAGTCTCGATCATCAGCTCGTACAGTGCGCCGAGCCATCGCGCCACTGTATGGACTGAGATATTAGGCGGATTAACTAATACTTACAGCTCCCCGTGTAGGCACTTGCTGTAAAAGATCGGCAAAAGACGTCATCACCCGGGGTTCGAACCACGGATGCAAAAGAGAGTCTCGATCATCAGCTCGTACAGTGCGCCGAGCCATCGCGCCACTGTATGGACTGAGATATTAGGCGGATTAACTAATACTTACAGCTCCCCGTGTAGGCACTTGCTGTAAAAGATCGGCAAAAGACGTCATCACCCGGGGTTCGAACCACGGATGCAAAAGAGAGTCTCGATCATCAGCTCGTACAGTGCGCCGAGCCATCGCGCCACTGTATGGACTGAGATATTAGGCGGATTAACTAATACTTACAGCTCCCCGTGTAGGCACTTGCTGTAAGAGATCGGCAAAAGACGTCATCACCCGGGGTTCGAACCACGGATGCAAAAGAGAGTCTCGATCATCAGCTCGTACAGTGCGCCGAGCCATCGCGCCACTGTATGGACTGAGATATTAGGCGGATTAACTAATACTTACAGCTCCCCGTGTAGGCACTTGCTGTAAAAGATCGGCAAAAGACGTCATCACCCGGGGTTCGAACCACGGATGCAAAAGAGAGTCTCGATCATCAGCTCGTACAGTGCGCCGAGCCATCGCGCCACTGTATGGACTGAGATATTAGGCGGATTAACTAATACTTACAGCTCCCCGTGTAGGCACTTGCTGTAAGAGATCGGCAAAAGACGTCATCACCCGGGGTTCGAACCACGGATGCAAAAGAGAGTCTCGATCATCAGCTCGTACAGTGCGCCGAGCCATCGCGCCACTGTATGGACTGAGATATTAGGCGGATTAACTAATACTTACAGCTCCCCGTGTAGGCACTTGCTGTAAGAGATCGGCAAAAGACGTCATCACCCGGGGTTCGAACCACGGATGCAAAAGAGAGTCTCGATCATCAGCTCGTACAGTGCGCCGAGCCATCGCGCCACTGTATGGACTGAGATATTAGGCGGATTAACTAATACTTACAGCTCCCCGTGTAGGCACTTGCTGTAAGAGATCGGCAAAAGACGTCATCACCCGGGGTTCGAACCACGGATGCAAAAGAGAGTCTCGATCATCAGCTCGTACAGTGCGCCGAGCCATCGCGCCACTGTATGGACTGAGATATTAGGCGGATTAACTAATACTTACAGCTCCCCGTGTAGGCACTTGCTGTAAGAGATCGGCAAAAGACGTCATCACCCGGGGTTCGAACCACGGATGCAAAAGAGAGTCTCGATCATCAGCTCGTACAGTGCGCCGAGCCATCGCGCCACTGTATGGACTGAGATATTAGGCGGATTAACTAATACTTACAGCTCCCCGTGTAGGCACTTGCTGTAAGAGATCGGCAAAAGACGTCATCACCCGGGGTTCGAACCACGGATGCAAAAGAGAGTCTCGATCATCAGCTCGTACAGTGCGCCGAGCCATCGCGCCACTGTATGGACTGAGATATTAGGCGGATTAACTAATACTTACAGCTCCCCGTGTAGGCACTTGCTGTAAGAGATCGGCAAAAGACGTCATCACCCGGGGTTCGAACCACGGATGCAAAAGAGAGTCTCGATCATCAGCTCGTACAGTGCGCCGAGCCATCGCGCCACTGTATGGACTGAGATATTAGGCGGATTAACTAATACTTACAGCTCCCCGTGTAGGCACTTGCTGTAAGAGATCGGCAAAAGACGTCATCACCCGGGGTTCGAACCACGGATGCAAAAGAGAGTCTCGATCATCAGCTCGTACAGTGCGCCGAGCCATCGCGCCACTGTATGGACTGAGATATTAGGCGGATTAACTAATACTTACAGCTCCCCGTGTAGGCACTTGCTGTAAGAGATCGGCAAAAGACGTCATCACCCGGGGTTCGAACCACGGATGCAAAAGAGAGTCTCGATCATCAGCTCGTACAGTGCGCCGAGCCATCGCGCCACTGTATGGACTGAGATATTAGGCGGATTAACTAATACTTACAGCTCCCCGTGTAGGCACTTGCTGTAAGAGATCGGCAAAAGACGTCATCACCCGGGGTTCGAACCACGGATGCAAAAGAGAGTCTCGATCATCAGCTCGTACAGTGCGCCGAGCCATCGCGCCACTGTATGGACTGAGATATTAGGCGGATTAACTAATACTTACAGCTCCCCGTGTAGGCACTTGCTGTAAGAGATCGGCAAAAGACGTCATCACCCGGGGTTCGAACCACGGATGCAAAAGAGAGTCTCGATCATCAGCTCGTACAGTGCGCCGAGCCATCGCGCCACTGTATGGACTGAGATATTAGGCGGATTAACTAATACTTACAGCTCCCCGTGTAGGCACTTGCTGTAAGAGATCGGCAAAAGACGTCATCACCCGGGGTTCGAACCACGGATGCAAAAGAGAGTCTCGATCATCAGCTCGTACAGTGCGCCGAGCCATCGCGCCACTGTATGGACTGAGATATTAGGCGGATTAACTAATACTTACAGCTCCCCGTGTAGGCACTTGCTGTAAGAGATCGGCAAAAGACGTCATCACCCGGGGTTCGAACCACGGATGCAAAAGAGAGTCTCGATCATCAGCTCGTACAGTGCGCCGAGCCATCGCGCCACTGTATGGACTGAGATATTAGGCGGATTAACTAATACTTACAGCTCCCCGTGTAGGCACTTGCTGTAAGAGATCGGCAAAAGACGTCATCACCCGGGGTTCGAACCACGGATGCAAAAGAGAGTCTCGATCATCAGCTCGTACAGTGCGCCGAGCCATCGCGCCACTGTATGGACTGAGATATTAGGCGGATTAACTAATACTTACAGCTCCCCGTGTAGGCACTTGCTGTAAGAGATCGGCAAAAGACGTCATCACCCGGGGTTCGAACCACGGATGCAAAAGAGAGTCTCGATCATCAGCTCGTACAGTGCGCCGAGCCATCGCGCCACTGTATGGACTGAGATATTAGGCGGATTAACTAATACTTACAGCTCCCCGTGTAGGCACTTGCTGTAAGAGATCGGCAAAAGACGTCATCACCCGGGGTTCGAACCACGGATGCAAAAGAGAGTCTCGATCATCAGCTCGTACAGTGCGCCGAGCCATCGCGCCACTGTATGGACTGAGATATTAGGCGGATTAACTAATACTTACAGCTCCCCGTGTAGGCACTTGCTGTAAGAGATCGGCAAAAGACGTCATCACCCGGGGTTCGAACCACGGATGCAAAAGAGAGTCTCGATCATCAGCTCGTACAGTGCGCCGAGCCATCGCGCCACTGTATGGACTGAGATATTAGGCGGATTAACTAATACTTACAGCTCCCCGTGTAGGCACTTGCTGTAAGAGATCGGCAAAAGACGTCATCACCCGGGGTTCGAACCACGGATGCAAAAGAGAGTCTCGATCATCAGCTCGTACAGTGCGCCGAGCCATCGCGCCACTGTATGGACTGAGATATTAGGCGGATTAACTAATACTTACAGCTCCCCGTGTAGGCACTTGCTGTAAGAGATCGGCAAAAGACGTCATCACCCGGGGTTCGAACCACGGATGCAAAAGAGAGTCTCGATCATCAGCTCGTACAGTGCGCCGAGCCATCGCGCCACTGTATGGACTGAGATATTAGGCGGATTAACTAATACTTACAGCTCCCCGTGTAGGCACTTGCTGTAAGAGATCGGCAAAAGACGTCATCACCCGGGGTTCGAACCACGGATGCAAAAGAGAGTCTCGATCATCAGCTCGTACAGTGCGCCGAGCCATCGCGCCACTGTATGGACTGAGATATTAGGCGGATTAACTAATACTTACAGCTCCCCGTGTAGGCACTTGCTGTAAGAGATCGGCAAAAGACGTCATCACCCGGGGTTCGAACCACGGATGCAAAAGAGAGTCTCGATCATCAGCTCGTACAGTGCGCCGAGCCATCGCGCCACTGTATGGACTGAGATATTAGGCGGATTAACTAATACTTACAGCTCCCCGTGTAGGCACTTGCTGTAAGAGATCGGCAAAAGACGTCATCACCCGGGGTTCGAACCACGGATGCAAAAGAGAGTCTCGATCATCAGCTCGTACAGTGCGCCGAGCCATCGCGCCACTGTATGGACTGAGATATTAGGCGGATTAACTAATACTTACAGCTCCCCGTGTAGGCACTTGCTGTAAGAGATCGGCAAAAGACGTCATCACCCGGGGTTCGAACCACGGATGCAAAAGAGAGTCTCGATCATCAGCTCGTACAGTGCGCCGAGCCATCGCGCCACTGTATGGACTGAGATATTAGGCGGATTAACTAATACTTACAGCTCCCCGTGTAGGCACTTGCTGTAAGAGATCGGCAAAAGACGTCATCACCCGGGGTTCGAACCACGGATGCAAAAGAGAGTCTCGATCATCAGCTCGTACAGTGCGCCGAGCCATCGCGCCACTGTATGGACTGAGATATTAGGCGGATTAACTAATACTTACAGCTCCCCGTGTAGGCACTTGCTGTAAGAGATCGGCAAAAGACGTCATCACCCGGGGTTCGAACCACGGATGCAAAAGAGAGTCTCGATCATCAGCTCGTACAGTGCGCCGAGCCATCGCGCCACTGTATGGACTGAGATATTAGGCGGATTAACTAATACTTACAGCTCCCCGTGTAGGCACTTGCTGTAAGAGATCGGCAAAAGACGTCATCACCCGGGGTTCGAACCACGGATGCAAAAGAGAGTCTCGATCATCAGCTCGTACAGTGCGCCGAGCCATCGCGCCACTGTATGGACTGAGATATTAGGCGGATTAACTAATACTTACAGCTCCCCGTGTAGGCACTTGCTGTAAGAGATCGGCAAAAGACGTCATCACCCGGGGTTCGAACCACGGATGCAAAAGAGAGTCTCGATCATCAGCTCGTACAGTGCGCCGAGCCATCGCGCCACTGTATGGACTGAGATATTAGGCGGATTAACTAATACTTACAGCTCCCCGTGTAGGCACTTGCTGTAAGAGATCGGCAAAAGACGTCATCACCCGGGGTTCGAACCACGGATGCAAAAGAGAGTCTCGATCATCAGCTCGTACAGTGCGCCGAGCCATCGCGCCACTGTATGGACTGAGATATTAGGCGGATTAACTAATACTTACAGCTCCCCGTGTAGGCACTTGCTGTAAGAGATCGGCAAAAGACGTCATCACCCGGGGTTCGAACCACGGATGCAAAAGAGAGTCTCGATCATCAGCTCGTACAGTGCGCCGAGCCATCGCGCCACTGTATGGACTGAGATATTAGGCGGATTAACTAATACTTACAGCTCCCCGTGTAGGCACTTGCTGTAAGAGATCGGCAAAAGACGTCATCACCCGGGGTTCGAACCACGGATGCAAAAGAGAGTCTCGATCATCAGCTCGTACAGTGCGCCGAGCCATCGCGCCACTGTATGGACTGAGATATTAGGCGGATTAACTAATACTTACAGCTCCCCGTGTAGGCACTTGCTGTAAGAGATCGGCAAAAGACGTCATCACCCGGGGTTCGAACCACGGATGCAAAAGAGAGTCTCGATCATCAGCTCGTACAGTGCGCCGAGCCATCGCGCCACTGTATGGACTGAGATATTAGGCGGATTAACTAATACTTACAGCTCCCCGTGTAGGCACTTGCTGTAAGAGATCGGCAAAAGACGTCATCACCCGGGGTTCGAACCACGGATGCAAAAGAGAGTCTCGATCATCAGCTCGTACAGTGCGCCGAGCCATCGCGCCACTGTATGGACTGAGATATTAGGCGGATTAACTAATACTTACAGCTCCCCGTGTAGGCACTTGCTGTAAGAGATCGGCAAAAGACGTCATCACCCGGGGTTCGAACCACGGATGCAAAAGAGAGTCTCGATCATCAGCTCGTACAGTGCGCCGAGCCATCGCGCCACTGTATGGACTGAGATATTAGGCGGATTAACTAATACTTACAGCTCCCCGTGTAGGCACTTGCTGTAAGAGATCGGCAAAAGACGTCATCACCCGGGGTTCGAACCACGGATGCAAAAGAGAGTCTCGATCATCAGCTCGTACAGTGCGCCGAGCCATCGCGCCACTGTATGGACTGAGATATTAGGCGGATTAACTAATACTTACAGCTCCCCGTGTAGGCACTTGCTGTAAGAGATCGGCAAAAGACGTCATCACCCGGGGTTCGAACCACGGATGCAAAAGAGAGTCTCGATCATCAGCTCGTACAGTGCGCCGAGCCATCGCGCCACTGTATGGACTGAGATATTAGGCGGATTAACTAATACTTACAGCTCCCCGTGTAGGCACTTGCTGTAAGAGATCGGCGAAAGACGTCATCACCCGGGGTTCGAACCACGGATGCAAAAGAGAGTCTCGATCATCAGCTCGTACAGTGCGCCGAGCCATCGCGCCACTGTATGGACTGAGATATTAGGCGGATTAACTAATACTTACAGCTCCCCGTGTAGGCACTTGCTGTAAGAGATCGGCAAAAGACGTCATCACCCGGGGTTCGAACCACGGATGCAAAAGAGAGTCTCGATCATCAGCTCGTACAGTGCGCCGAGCCATCGCGCCACTGTATGGACTGAGATATTAGGCGGATTAACTAATACTTACAGCTCCCCGTGTAGGCACTTGCTGTAAGAGATCGGCAAAAGACGTCATCACCCGGGTTTCGAACCACGGATGCAAAAGAGAGTCTCGATCATCAGCTCGTACAGTGCGCCGAGCCATCGCGCCACTGTATGGACTGAGATATTAGGCGGATTAACTAATACTTACAGCTCCCCGTGTAGGCACTTGCTGTAAGAGATCGGCAAAAGACGTCATCACCCGGGGTTCGAACCACGGATGCAAAAGAGAGTCTCGATCATCAGCTCGTACAGTGCGCCGAGCCATCGCGCCACTGTATGGACTGAGATATTAGGCGGATTAACTAATACTTACAGCTCCCCGTGTAGGCACTTGCTGTAAGAGATCGGCAAAAGACGTCATCACCCGGGGTTCGAACCACGGATGCAAAAGAGAGTCTCGATCATCAGCTCGTACAGTGCGCCGAGCCATCGCGCCACTGTATGGACTGAGATATTAGGCGGATTAACTAATACTTACAGCTCCCCGTGTAGGCACTTGCTGTAAGAGATCGGCAAAAGACGTCATCACCCGGGGTTCGAACCACGGATGCAAAAGAGAGTCTCGATCATCAGCTCGTACAGTGCGCCGAGCCATCGCGCCACTGTATGGACTGAGATATTAGGCGGATTAACTAATACTTACAGCTCCCCGTGTAGGCACTTGCTGTAAGAGATCGGCAAAAGACGTCATCACCCGGGGTTCGAACCACGGATGCAAAAGAGAGTCTCGATCATCAGCTCGTACAGTGCGCCGAGCCATCGCGCCACTGTATGGACTGAGATATTAGGCGGATTAACTAATACTTACAGCTCCCCGTGTAGGCACTTGCTGTAAGAGATCGGCAAAAGACGTCATCACCCGGGGTTCGAACCACGGATGCAAAAGAGAGTCTCGATCATCAGCTCGTACAGTGCGCCGAGCCATCGCGCCACTGTATGGACTGAGATATTAGGCGGATTAACTAATACTTACAGCTCCCCGTGTAGGCACTTGCTGTAAGAGATCGGCAAAAGACGTCATCACCCGGGGTTCGAACCACGGATGCAAAAGAGAGTCTCGATCATCAGCTCGTACAGTGCGCCGAGCCATCGCGCCACTGTATGGACTGAGATATTAGGCGGATTAACTAATACTTACAGCTCCCCGTGTAGGCACTTGCTGTAAGAGATCGGCAAAAGACGTCATCACCCGGGGTTCGAACCACGGATGCAAAAGAGAGTCTCGATCATCAGCTCGTACAGTGCGCCGAGCCATCGCGCCACTGTATGGACTGAGATATTAGGCGGATTAACTAATACTTACAGCTCCCCGTGTAGGCACTTGCTGTAAGAGATCGGCAAAAGACGTCATCACCCGGGGTTCGAACCACGGATGCAAAAGAGAGTCTCGATCATCAGCTCGTACAGTGCGCCGAGCCATCGCGCCACTGTATGGACTGAGATATTAGGCGGATTAACTAATACTTACAGCTCCCCGTGTAGGCACTTGCTGTAAGAGATCGGCAAAAGACGTCATCACCCGGGGTTCGAACCACGGATGCAAAAGAGAGTCTCGATCATCAGCTCGTACAGTGCGCCGAGCCATCGCGCCACTGTATGGACTGAGATATTAGGCGGATTAACTAATACTTACAGCTCCCCGTGTAGGCACTTGCTGTAAGAGATCGGCAAAAGACGTCATCACCCGGGGTTCGAACCACGGATGCAAAAGAGAGTCTCGATCATCAGCTCGTACAGTGCGCCGAGCCATCGCGCCACTGTATGGACTGAGATATTAGGCGGATTAACTAATACTTACAGCTCCCCGTGTAGGCACTTGCTGTAAAAGATCGGCAAAAGACGTCATCACCCGGGGTTCGAACCACGGATGCAAAAGAGAGTCTCGATCATCAGCTCGTACAGTGCGCCGAGCCATCGCGCCACTGTATGGACTGAGATATTAGGCGGATTAACTAATACTTACAGCTCCCCGTGTAGGCACTTGCTGTAAAAGATCGGCAAAAGACGTCATCACCCGGGGTTCGAACCACGGATGCAAAAGAGAGTCTCGATCATCAGCTCGTACAGTGCGCCGAGCCATCGCGCCACTGTATGGACTGAGATATTAGGCGGATTAACTAATACTTACAGCTCCCCGTGTAGGCACTTGCTGTAAAAGATCGGCAAAAGACGTCATCACCCGGGGTTCGAACCACGGATGCAAAAGAGAGTCTCGATCATCAGCTCGTACAGTGCGCCGAGCCATCGCGCCACTGTATGGACTGAGATATTAGGCGGATTAACTAATACTTACAGCTCCCCGTGTAGGCACTTGCTGTAAAAGATCGGCAAAAGACGTCATCACCCGGGGTTCGAACCACGGATGCAAAAGAGAGTCTCGATCATCAGCTCGTACAGTGCGCCGAGCCATCGCGCCACTGTATGGACTGAGATATTAGGCGGATTAACTAATACTTACAGCTCCCCGTGTAGGCACTTGCTGTAAAAGATCGGCAAAAGACGTCATCACCCGGGGTTCGAACCACGGATGCAAAAGAGAGTCTCGATCATCAGCTCGTACAGTGCGCCGAGCCATCGCGCCACTGTATGGACTGAGATATTAGGCGGATTAACTAATACTTACAGCTCCCCGTGTAGGCACTTGCTGTAAAAGATCGGCAAAAGACGTCATCACCCGGGGTTCGAGCCACGGATGCAAAAGAGAGTCTCGATCATCAGCTCGTACAGTGCGCCGAGCCATCGCGCCACTGTATGGACTGAGATATTAGGCGGATTAACTAATACTTACAGCTCCCCGTGTAGGCACTTGCTGTAAAAGATCGGCAAAAGACGTCATCACCCGGGGTTCGAGCCACGGATGCAAAAGAGAGTCTCGATCATCAGCTCGTACAGTGCGCCGAGCCATCGCGCCACTGTATGGACTGAGATATTAGGCGGATTAACTAATACTTACAGCTCCCCGTGTAGGCACTTGCTGTAAAAGATCGGCAAAAGACGTCATCACCCGGGGTTCGAGCCACGGATGCAAAAGAGAGTCTCGATCATCAGCTCGTACAGTGCGCCGAGCCATCGCGCCACTGTATGGACTGAGATATTAGGCGGATTAACTAATACTTACAGCTCCCCGTGTAGGCACTTGCTGTAAAAGATCGGCAAAAGACGTCATCACCCGGGGTTCGAGCCACGGATGCAAAAGAGAGTCTCGATCATCAGCTCGTACAGTGCGCCGAGCCATCGCGCCACTGTATGGACTGAGATATTAGGCGGATTAACTAATACTTACAGCTCCCCGTGTAGGCACTTGCTGTAAAAGATCGGCAAAAGACGTCATCACCCGGGGTTCGAACCACGGATGCAAAAGAGAGTCTCGATCATCAGCTCGTACAGTGCGCCGAGCCATCGCGCCACTGTATGGACTGAGATATTAGGCGGATTAACTAATACTTACAGCTCCCCGTGTAGGCACTTGCTGTAAGAGATCGGCAAAAGACGTCATCACCCGGGGTTCGAACCACGGATGCAAAAGAGAGTCTCGATCATCAGCTCGTACAGTGCGCCGAGCCATCGCGCCACTGTATGGACTGAGATATTAGGCGGATTAACTAATACTTACAGCTCCCCGTGTAGGCACTTGCTGTAAGAGATCGGCAAAAGACGTCATCACCCGGGGTTCGAACCACGGATGCAAAAGAGAGTCTCGATCATCAGCTCGTACAGTGCGCCGAGCCATCGCGCCACTGTATGGACTGAGATATTAGGCGGATTAACTAATACTTACAGCTCCCCGTGTAGGCACTTGCTGTAAGAGATCGGCAAAAGACGTCATCACCCGGGGTTCGAACCACGGATGCAAAAGAGAGTCTCGATCATCAGCTCGTACAGTGCGCCGAGCCATCGCGCCACTGTATGGACTGAGATATTAGGCGGATTAACTAATACTTACAGCTCCCCGTGTAGGCACTTGCTGTAAGAGATCGGCAAAAGACGTCATCACCCGGGGTTCGAACCACGGATGCAAAAGAGAGTCTCGATCATCAGCTCGTACAGTGCGCCGAGCCATCGCGCCACTGTATGGACTGAGATATTAGGCGGATTAACTAATACTTACAGCTCCCCGTGTAGGCACTTGCTGTAAGAGATCGGCAAAAGACGTCATCACCCGGGGTTCGAACCACGGATGCAAAAGAGAGTCTCGATCATCAGCTCGTACAGTGCGCCGAGCCATCGCGCCACTGTATGGACTGAGATATTAGGCGGATTAACTAATACTTACAGCTCCCCGTGTAGGCACTTGCTGTAAGAGATCGGCAAAAGACGTCATCACCCGGGGTTCGAACCACGGATGCAAAAGAGAGTCTCGATCATCAGCTCGTACAGTGCGCCGAGCCATCGCGCCACTGTATGGACTGAGATATTAGGCGGATTAACTAATACTTACAGCTCCCCGTGTAGGCACTTGCTGTAAGAGATCGGCAAAAGACGTCATCACCCGGGGTTCGAACCACGGATGCAAAAGAGAGTCTCGATCATCAGCTCGTACAGTGCGCCGAGCCATCGCGCCACTGTATGGACTGAGATATTAGGCGGATTAACTAATACTTACAGCTCCCCGTGTAGGCACTTGCTGTAAGAGATCGGCAAAAGACGTCATCACCCGGGGTTCGAACCACGGATGCAAAAGAGAGTCTCGATCATCAGCTCGTACAGTGCGCCGAGCCATCGCGCCACTGTATGGACTGAGATATTAGGCGGATTAACTAATACTTACAGCTCCCCGTGTAGGCACTTGCTGTAAGAGATCGGCAAAAGACGTCATCACCCGGGGTTCGAACCACGGATGCAAAAGAGAGTCTCGATCATCAGCTCGTACAGTGCGCCGAGCCATCGCGCCACTGTATGGACTGAGATATTAGGCGGATTAACTAATACTTACAGCTCCCCGTGTAGGCACTTGCTGTAAGAGATCGGCAAAAGACGTCATCACCCGGGGTTCGAACCACGGATGCAAAAGAGAGTCTCGATCATCAGCTCGTACAGTGCGCCGAGCCATCGCGCCACTGTATGGACTGAGATATTAGGCGGATTAACTAATACTTACAGCTCCCCGTGTAGGCACTTGCTGTAAGAGATCGGCAAAAGACGTCATCACCCGGGGTTCGAACCACGGATGCAAAAGAGAGTCTCGATCATCAGCTCGTACAGTGCGCCGAGCCATCGCGCCACTGTATGGACTGAGATATTAGGCGGATTAACTAATACTTACAGCTCCCCGTGTAGGCACTTGCTGTAAGAGATCGGCAAAAGACGTCATCACCCGGGGTTCGAACCACGGATGCAAAAGAGAGTCTCGATCATCAGCTCGTACAGTGCGCCGAGCCATCGCGCCACTGTATGGACTGAGATATTAGGCGGATTAACTAATACTTACAGCTCCCCGTGTAGGCACTTGCTGTAAGAGATCGGCAAAAGACGTCATCACCCGGGGTTCGAACCACGGATGCAAAAGAGAGTCTCGATCATCAGCTCGTACAGTGCGCCGAGCCATCGCGCCACTGTATGGACTGAGATATTAGGCGGATTAACTAATACTTACAGCTCCCCGTGTAGGCACTTGCTGTAAGAGATCGGCAAAAGACGTCATCACCCGGGGTTCGAACCACGGATGCAAAAGAGAGTCTCGATCATCAGCTCGTACAGTGCGCCGAGCCATCGCGCCACTGTATGGACTGAGATATTAGGCGGATTAACTAATACTTACAGCTCCCCGTGTAGGCACTTGCTGTAAGAGATCGGCAAAAGACGTCATCACCCGGGGTTCGAACCACGGATGCAAAAGAGAGTCTCGATCATCAGCTCGTACAGTGCGCCGAGCCATCGCGCCACTGTATGGACTGAGATATTAGGCGGATTAACTAATACTTACAGCTCCCCGTGTAGGCACTTGCTGTAAGAGATCGGCAAAAGACGTCATCACCCGGGGTTCGAACCACGGATGCAAAAGAGAGTCTCGATCATCAGCTCGTACAGTGCGCCGAGCCATCGCGCCACTGTATGGACTGAGATATTAGGCGGATTAACTAATACTTACAGCTCCCCGTGTAGGCACTTGCTGTAAGAGATCGGCAAAAGACGTCATCACCCGGGGTTCGAACCACGGATGCAAAAGAGAGTCTCGATCATCAGCTCGTACAGTGCGCCGAGCCATCGCGCCACTGTATGGACTGAGATATTAGGCGGATTAACTAATACTTACAGCTCCCCGTGTAGGCACTTGCTGTAAGAGATCGGCAAAAGACGTCATCACCCGGGGTTCGAACCACGGATGCAAAAGAGAGTCTCGATCATCAGCTCGTACAGTGCGCCGAGCCATCGCGCCACTGTATGGACTGAGATATTAGGCGGATTAACTAATACTTACAGCTCCCCGTGTAGGCACTTGCTGTAAGAGATCGGCAAAAGACGTCATCACCCGGGGTTCGAACCACGGATGCAAAAGAGAGTCTCGATCATCAGCTCGTACAGTGCGCCGAGCCATCGCGCCACTGTATGGACTGAGATATTAGGCGGATTAACTAATACTTACAGCTCCCCGTGTAGGCACTTGCTGTAAGAGATCGGCAAAAGACGTCATCACCCGGGGTTCGAACCACGGATGCAAAAGAGAGTCTCGATCATCAGCTCGTACAGTGCGCCGAGCCATCGCGCCACTGTATGGACTGAGATATTAGGCGGATTAACTAATACTTACAGCTCCCCGTGTAGGCACTTGCTGTAAGAGATCGGCAAAAGACGTCATCACCCGGGATTCGAACCACGGATGCAAAAGAGAGTCTCGATCATCAGCTCGTACAGTGCGCCGAGCCATCGCGCCACTGTATGGACTGAGATATTAGGCGGATTAACTAATACTTACAGCTCCCCGTGTAGGCACTTGCTGTAAGAGATCGGCAAAAGACGTCATCACCCGGGGTTCGAACCACGGATGCAAAAGAGAGTCTCGATCATCAGCTCGTACAGTGCGCCGAGCCATCGCGCCACTGTATGGACTGAGATATTAGGCGGATTAACTAATACTTACAGCTCCCCGTGTAGGCACTTGCTGTAAGAGATCGGCAAAAGACGTCATCACCCGGGGTTCGAACCACGGATGCAAAAGAGAGTCTCGATCATCAGCTCGTACAGTGCGCCGAGCCATCGCGCCACTGTATGGACTGAGATATTAGGCGGATTAACTAATACTTACAGCTCCCCGTGTAGGCACTTGCTGTAAGAGATCGGCAAAAGACGTCATCACCCGGGGTTCGAACCACGGATGCAAAAGAGAGTCTCGATCATCAGCTCGTACAGTGCGCCGAGCCATCGCGCCACTGTATGGACTGAGATATTAGGCGGATTAACTAATACTTACAGCTCCCCGTGTAGGCACTTGCTGTAAGAGATCGGCAAAAGACGTCATCACCCGGGGTTCGAACCACGGATGCAAAAGAGAGTCTCGATCATCAGCTCGTACAGTGCGCCGAGCCATCGCGCCACTGTATGGACTGAGATATTAGGCGGATTAACTAATACTTACAGCTCCCCGTGTAGGCACTTGCTGTAAGAGATCGGCAAAAGACGTCATCACCCGGGGTTCGAACCACGGATGCAAAAGAGAGTCTCGATCATCAGCTCGTACAGTGCGCCGAGCCATCGCGCCACTGTATGGACTGAGATATTAGGCGGATTAACTAATACTTACAGCTCCCCGTGTAGGCACTTGCTGTAAGAGATCGGCAAAAGACGTCATCACCCGGGGTTCGAACCACGGATGCAAAAGAGAGTCTCGATCATCAGCTCGTACAGTGCGCCGAGCCATCGCGCCACTGTATGGACTGAGATATTAGGCGGATTAACTAATACTTACAGCTCCCCGTGTAGGCACTTGCTGTAAGAGATCGGCAAAAGACGTCATCACCCGGGGTTCGAACCACGGATGCAAAAGAGAGTCTCGATCATCAGCTCGTACAGTGCGCCGAGCCATCGCGCCACTGTATGGACTGAGATATTAGGCGGATTAACTAATACTTACAGCTCCCCGTGTAGGCACTTGCTGTAAGAGATCGGCAAAAGACGTCATCACCCGGGGTTCGAACCACGGATGCAAAAGAGAGTCTCGATCATCAGCTCGTACAGTGCGCCGAGCCATCGCGCCACTGTATGGACTGAGATATTAGGCGGATTAACTAATACTTACAGCTCCCCGTGTAGGCACTTGCTGTAAGAGATCGGCAAAAGACGTCATCACCCGGGGTTCGAACCACGGATGCAAAAGAGAGTCTCGATCATCAGCTCGTACAGTGCGCCGAGCCATCGCGCCACTGTATGGACTGAGATATTAGGCGGATTAACTAATACTTACAGCTCCCCGTGTAGGCACTTGCTGTAAGAGATCGGCAAAAGACGTCATCACCCGGGGTTCGAACCACGGATGCAAAAGAGAGTCTCGATCATCAGCTCGTACAGTGCGCCGAGCCATCGCGCCACTGTATGGACTGAGATATTAGGCGGATTAACTAATACTTACAGCTCCCCGTGTAGGCACTTGCTGTAAGAGATCGGCAAAAGACGTCATCACCCGGGGTTCGAACCACGGATGCAAAAGAGAGTCTCGATCATCAGCTCGTACAGTGCGCCGAGCCATCGCGCCACTGTATGGACTGAGATATTAGGCGGATTAACTAATACTTACAGCTCCCCGTGTAGGCACTTGCTGTAAGAGATCGGCAAAAGACGTCATCACCCGGGGTTCGAACCACGGATGCAAAAGAGAGTCTCGATCATCAGCTCGTACAGTGCGCCGAGCCATCGCGCCACTGTATGGACTGAGATATTAGGCGGATTAACTAATACTTACAGCTCCCCGTGTAGGCACTTGCTGTAAGAGATCGGCAAAAGACGTCATCACCCGGGGTTCGAACCACGGATGCAAAAGAGAGTCTCGATCATCAGCTCGTACAGTGCGCCGAGCCATCGCGCCACTGTATGGACTGAGATATTAGGCGGATTAACTAATACTTACAGCTCCCCG